>NC_057794.1:381722397-381744740 GCF_018294505.1 Triticum aestivum | reverse complement strand
GGTGGCGTTTCCTCTGGATGAACAGGACCCCGTGGTGTAGTGGAGGTCTGGATGAACAGTAGACGATGGAGGGGTGGTTGAATAGGACCCCGTGGTGTGGAGGGCTAGACGAACAGTAGACGATGGAGGGGTGGTTGAACAGTAGAAGGGTGGAGTAGCGCGCGGTGGAGGCTGGATGAACAGGAGCCTGTGGAGGCTGGAGGAGGTCGACGGTAGCCCGTGGAGGCTGGCTCCTTCATGGATGTTCTTCCAGGTCGGCTCCAACTCCGATGACCATCTAGACACTCCATCTTGTTTGTCACGCCGGGACGCCAAGCCACCAACCTAATCTCTATTATCCAACTACTACAACTAGTAATGAATTTTACATAGAGTCACAAGTTGACACGCAGGTCGTTATACAATATAATGACAACACCTTAGCTCCTGCCGGCTGACAAACATAACACGCATGCCATGTCTAATTTATACACATGCATCACATATACATGAGCCATACTATTCACATCAAACCCTACAAAATAAAGTTATGCATAGAATCACATTCTACCGGTTTGAGTGATCGTGTACGAAATACAAGGCGCTACGCACACAGCGGTCCCGCTAGCCAGTTAGCGGGCGGGGTTCGAAGGGGTAGCGCCCGATGTTTTCGGAAATCACAGATCATATCTGAACTCCGATCATGCCGAATTCTCTGATCTGACCGATCTCATCGATCATCGCAAATCCGATTCGGATTTATGTTTCACTGTTAACCCCGATGGCGGATTACCGACCGGTAGGGGTAGATCGTGTCACAACGTCATCGATCCCAATTGACAGAAAACATAGCCACATCGATCCCCCTGTGCAGTTGATCTCATCAACCATGCACACAGTCGATCTTGTTAATGACAATAGTGTCGGGGGTTTGGTGCGACATATGCCAAAGGATGTCTTATCATGGTGGGGGCGAGTAGAACATCGCCGGTGCCTGGAAACGGGATGAGGCGAAGACATGCACGCCGGCGAATCTTACCGAGCTTCAGGGCTCTCCGAGGAGATAATACCCCTACTGCTGCTCTGCGGGGTCTCCGCATGATCACTATGGCAAAGTGTTTACACGGTTGCTACCTGAGCTGTTTCTTGGAGGTAGGAGAGGGCAAGGCTAGCTCTCTCCCTTCTATATGATCTGGTCCAGAGCTAATGGGTTCCAAATCTTTGCATGGGTGCCCTGGGGGGTTTATATAGGCCTACCCCCAGGGGTACAATGGTAATCCGGTTGGACGCGGGCCCAGCCGTCAGCGCCTCTGGCCTCCGTCTTCTCTGCGGACCGCTGGGGCCCGCCCCGCTGAATGGCCTGGTACGGAGCCGACAGGCCGCATCTGCCGCGGGCGGGTCTTGCCGGCTGCTGATTACTGTAGTCATGCTTCTGATGACGCGGGCTTGATCATGGGGTCGTGGTAACAGCCCCGCCACCTGGCGGGCGATCACTATTGCCACTCTCCATCACATCTTGATTGATGGTGCGTGGGCCCCAAGGGAGGGCTCGGCCGACTCCCCCGGGCCGACTTCCGACGGGTCCGACTGGTGGTCCTCTTGCCGTCTCTTGGGATCTCACTGACTGGTGGGACCCGCTGCCTCTGAGCCGTACAGGCAAGCCGTCGTGGGTGCAGGATTTGGTCATGCAGTGCTGATGTCAGGCCCGGCACAGCAACAGTGCCACGCCGCATGGAGATCTTCCGGGGTACGTCGTGCCATGGCCATGCCTGCCCTTGGTAAGGGGCGGGAGTGGGCTTCACTGTAGCCACTCGCCTGCCCCGTCCCCCTTGATGAGGTCACGGGGTTTCTTGGAATCGCAGGCCGACTCCCCAAAGCCGGCTTCTCCGGAAGTCGCCAGCCAGGAGTCGGCTTACCCTACGGTCGTCCCTGGGACCCGGCCGCGAGTGGTCAGTCGGCCATCTTGTCGTGGACTTCTTGAAGGCGGCTCTTCGTCCCGGGGTCTTGAGGGGCGCAGCCTGCCCCGATGTCTTGAAAGGTTCTGGGGCTTGGGTTGGCCTACCCATGGCCCATTACTCCGACAGTAGTCCCCGAAGCCGGTGAGGCGCCGCAGACGATCGTCCAAGAAGCCTCAGCAGTTTCTCTTTCCGGGTGCTCAACACATGGTCTTTGATTGACTTCTGCCGGGCCGACTAGAAGGAGTCGGACTTGCTCAATTCAGACTCACTCAATTCCGACTCGCACATTATTTCGAACGTCGTGGCGGGATCCAAGTAGTGTGCTGGCTAAGCCTCCAGGCCGTCGCCCGTTCTAGGCTTGTCATGCGATGACACGTGGCTGGGCCGTCCTTCCAGCCTACGCGAGCGACGGGACAGGCCCATAGGCGGGGCCCGCCACTACCACGCCTCGGCGCCCGAGCGGATCCGCTGCGGCCCCGGCGGACGGTTGGGATTCCCATGGAGTTACTGCGCGCAGTAAGTTTATCGTGGAACGTGGGGGTCGTGGGGCCATGGGCGCAGTAAATCCCCACGTCCGCCCCCTCGGCTTCGCAGCCCACGGGGCTATAAGTAGCGGGAAGAGGGGGGCACACGCGCCCCTCCATCCCACCACTCCTTGCTTTCTTCCTTCTCACTTCTCCTCGCTCTCCTCCTTCTTCTTCTTCTTCGCTCCGCCGCGCTCCCAAGCTCCGGCGAACGCCGCGGCGATCAGCTCGCGATGAGTTCTTCCTCCGCCGCCGCGCCTCCCCCGATGCGCTCCGGCACTTGGGACGGTTCCGAAGTTCATGACGACCACATCGAGTTCCTTCGTCGGACTCGTCGGCTTCCCGGCGAGGATCACATGTGGGTGCGCCTTGCGCCGAAGGGGGAGATTTCCCCCGCGCTGCAGGAGGGCGAGCGGGTCATCTTCCGCTCGCACTGCTTGCGCGGGTTTAGGCTGCCGGCGAGCAGTTTCTTCCGATCTTTCCTGGAGTTCTACGGCCTGCAGCCGCACCACCTCACCCCCAACATAGTGGTGCTGCTGTCCGCCTTCGTGGCCTTGTGTGAAGGCTTCCTCGGAGTCCTCCCCACTCTCGAGCTCTGGGGGGAGTTCTTCTTCTCCAAGCTCGGCACCCAGGCCGCGGGCGTGCTGGCTCAGTGCGGCGCTTTCATCGCCGTGTGAAGGTCGGGGGCCGACAATCCCTTCCCCTCCATCTCGCTGATAAAGTCGGTGAAGATGTGGCAGAGATCCAACTTTTACGTCAGGAGCGTCTCCACGAGGGGGGACTGGGTCAACCTGCCGGCTTTCGAAGCCGGCCCTCCGGCTGGGCGACTGCCCAACTGGTCCTACCGGGCCAAGTCGCTGACGCCTGCAGGAGCCGGCGCCATCGCGCGACTCCGAGTGCTGACGCAGTTGGAGGGTTTGACTGGTCCAGACCTGCTGGCCGCCTTCGTGGTGCGCCGAGTTCTCCCACTCGAAGGCCGCCCCCACATGATATGCCAGATGAGCGGGCACCGCGACCCAAGTCAGATGTGCACCAAGGACATGCCTCACGAAGAGGTGGCCTTCATGGTGAACTACCTCTCGGATAGCAAGCTCCTGGAGGATTGGCGGTTCGGCAAGGAGTCGTACTCCCGCGCCAACCCTCCGCCCGATGTGAGTTGCCTGTCCTTTCTTTCTTTGGATTGTCTTCTCTCTCGCCGAGTTTGTTTTGACCAATCGGCTTTGGTCAGAATCCCCTCCTCCACCCGCCAGCCGGCACCTCGGGGCCGGCCTGCGAGTTCCTCGCCGACCGAGCGGAGAGCAACGTCGACGACCCCGATCTGGGGGCGGCTGCTCTGGAGGACGACGCCGAGGGAAGAGGAGGAACAGCAGGCGACTTCAGGCATTCGGCCACTTTCGCCGACTGGCCTGACAACGAGACCGAGGGGGAAGTCGCCCCCCGCCATCGGCCAGGAGCCAGCCAGCCTGGCACGGGCTCTTCTGTCGCGCCGGGTGCTCCAGGCGGCGGGAAGAAGCGCAGGGCCGTGCCGACCTTGTTCGGCAGTCGGCCGAAGAAACCCAAGGGTTCGGCTACGGCGACTCGGCGGGACGAGGCGGCCGCAAAGGCCATCCGCTTCCGTAAGGAAGTGAAGAAGCCGCCATTGGTCTCCACGTGAGTATTCTGTCTCAATGCTTTATTCTTTCTTTGTGGCTTTGTCTGAGTCTTTGCTTGCTCCCCTTGCTTCAGGGCTCCCCTCGCTCTTGAGAGGGTCACTGCCGCCTCCGTCATGGGGTCAGCGGAGATGTCCGCCACCACTCGGCGGATTGACCCCGCTGCTGACCTCCGGGAGGTGACGGAGCGGAATGCGCAGGAAAAGCGCAACGAAGAAGAGGCCGTTCGCCTGGAGAAGGCAGAGGCCGACAGGGCGGAGGCCTCTGCCAAGAAAAAACTGGCGGAGGCCGAAGCCGCCGCCACGACGAAGCGGCAGGCTGAGGAAGCCGCACGCCTCCAATCGGCGGTGTTCATCACCCAGTTGAACTCTGGGCTGCCGCCTCCGGAGTTCACGGGGCAGACTGGGGAAGCCGGCAGTGTGAACCCCGTCATGGAGAAGGAAGGCGGCGACCCCTCTACGCCGGACGTGATTGTTCCGCCGTCGCCTCCGCCGCCGTCTGCGAGTGCGCAAGGGGAGCAGGCAGCGGACCATCCGGTGCCGCCGACCAAAGACGAGGCCGTGGCGAGGCTACTCCTCCAAGTCGGCTCGCCAACACGCCGCCGTCTGGAGAAGGCAACTTTGGCACCCCGCCCCCTGGAAGCCGGCACCGCCAGCTCAGCGATCCCAAACACCGAAGCGACAAGCGCCGCTCCCATTGGGTGGGTGCGAGGAGGCGACACAGGGCCGCTGAACCAGGCGCTCCTGGACATCCAGGCGAAGCTTTGCGCTGAGGGCGACGCTCTCCATAGTTGCACCAAAGCGTTCTTGGCGTCACGGGCAGCCGTCCGGGTATGTTTTTTTCTTTGGTCTTTGTTTTCTTGTTCCTCTCTGTGGGGGCGCGCCAGCGCACCCACTGGGTGTAGTCCCCGAGTTTCGGGCTGGCTGCTGAGCAGGCAGCCCTGAACTCCAATTGATGAACTCTGGGTATTAACTTTTTGTCTGAAATGTTTGACGCAGGATTACCACAACCTCCGCGTCACTACCTTCAACTGTAACGTTGAAGAGCTGGGCAAGCAGACCGCCGATTTGTCGGAGAGCCAGAGTAAGTCATTTTCCTTCTTTGCGGGGGCGCGCTGGCGCACCCGCGGGCTGTAGTCCCCGAGATTCGGGCCGACTGCTGAGCAGTCGGGCCGGATCTCCCCGGCGACCTTCTTTACCTGATGACTTAACATCTTCTTTCTTCCTTCTTTTCAGGAGCCAACGCTGCTCTTCAACAACAGCTGAGCGATGCCAACTCCGCTTTGCGCGCCAAAGAGGAGGAGTGCAGCAAGCTGGCCACGGAGCGCGACCTGCTGGCCACTCAATTGGCAGAGCAGAAGGAGCTGCTTGTGAAGACGTAGAGGGAGGCGGAGGAGACGGAAACTGCCCTCCTGGCCGAGTTCGCGAGTGAGCGCTCCTCCTGTTCTGATAAGGAGGCGATGCTGGCCTCCGGCTTCCATGAGATTGAAGACATTGTTGATGGTGAGTTTCTTTACTTTCTTTCTTCGAGCTGCCGATTTAAGTCGTGCCGACTTCTGGTTTTTAACTTGCTTCTTTGTTTCTTCCTGTCTTTGCAGACTTCTTTCTTGGACACTCGCAGGCCGCCATCCAAGCCATCAAGGCTGACCGAGAAGGTCGGAGGGCGGAGGGCACAGAGATTGCCGCCGACGCCCCCCGAACTCTTGACGAGCACATCCTGAGGATCGAGACTCGCCTTCGGCCGGCTCACTAGATGTTGCGCCGGCTTCAGCGTGTTGGTACCCAGGCGATTGCCGCCCTGTGGCCGGACATGCAGGCTCCGCGCACCCCTAGCTTGACGGCCCACTGGCTAGAGGTCGCGGCTGGTCGTCTTGGGGCCTCGAAGGGTTCTTCGGCCTGAGCTGGAGCGCGCCAGGCCTTGGAGTTCGTCAAGGCATGGTATCCGGGGCTGGATCTAGACCGGCTGGCCACGCTTCGGTCGGAGGCCCAGCCGGAGCTGGCAGCTGCGGAAGACGCCCTCGTCAAGCGTGCTACGGCGATCGCCAAGTACACCGACACCAGCATCTTCGTCCCCGAGCGGTCTGAAGACGGCGAGGAGGTACCGCCGAAGTGGTTTGGGATGAACCCAGACTATGGCGAGGACTCGGCGGAGGTGATTGGCTCCAGCGTCGAGGAAGAAGGCGAGGCGGCGGACGGAGGCGAGACGGAGGCACCAGAAGATGGAGCAGACGGCCAGCCTCAGCTTGACCGCGCCTCCAGCAACCAGCCGCGTGCGACCGACCCGACTGCCGCCGGAGGCGATCAAGCTGAGACTAGCCAGCCGGCCGCCCCGACGCCTGATGCTGCCGCCTCCTCCGACCCTCCGAATCCGTTTGCTGCTTCCTAAGCTGCCGCTTTATTTTATCTGCTTCAGTAGTCTTTGAAGAACTTGTTAATTCGCACAATTCTACCCGCGGGGTGTATTTTGAACTTCTGCTCGAATATTCGGCCAAGGGCCTATGTTATGTAAATATATTTATCCGAGTTCTATATTTTCTTGCTCATTGCTCTTTTGGCTTTTTTCCTTTGCTGCTTTCTCTTAGTTGCCTGCCTTGCCAATCGGACAACCGCCCTGCGGACTGCCGCTGGATCAAATGCTTGGCTACTTTGGGAAGGCAAGTACTTAGCCGTTTTTAAGAGTTTTTCGAGCACGTTGAATAGAAGATGGTAATCCGATTATTCGAGAGTCGGTTTGCGAGAAAGGCTGGAAGCCGTCTTAAGCTATGTTTTATGCTTTGACTCCTTAGCCATTTTTCATGCAAATGCCCATTCTACCTTACTTCTGCCCACCGTTCAGTCGCTCTGTGAGCTGCAGCTTCTGACAGGAGACGGTTTAGGCGTTTACACACTACTTGTCCGACTGCAGGAAGCATTTCATAGTGCAAGGCGGCAAGTCCCCGGGCCGACTTGTCGAGCCCGGTGCCAAGCGGCATGACAAAGAGTAACATACTTGTAGTCATAATCTTTATCATACAGACAAAAGAGGGCAGTCCCCGAGTTCGTCTCGGGGGGCCCGAAGTCTTGGTATTTTAATACAAAAGGTAGCGTGGTACATACTGCATCAACTGTAAAATCTTCGGAGGAGATTTGCATTCCATGGCCGCTCTATCTCCTTGCCAGAGTTGTCCTTCTTGCGTGCTCGGGGCTTTTGAGCGTCAATCAGGTAGCAGGAGTCGTTGCCCAGTACTTTGCTGATGATGAAAGGGCCTTCCCAAGGCGCCGACAGCTTGTGCTAGCCGGCTGTTCGCTGGATCAGCCGGAGCACAAGGTCGCCTTCTTGGAAAGATCTTGGCCTGACCTTCCTGTTGTGGTATCAGCGTAGGCTCTGCTGGTAGATGCTGGATCGGCTGAGTGCCAACAGCCGGCCCTCTTCCAGCAGATCGACGCCATCTTTT
This sequence comes from Triticum aestivum, assembly GCF_018294505.1. Lineage (NCBI taxonomy): Eukaryota > Viridiplantae > Streptophyta > Magnoliopsida > Poales > Poaceae > Triticum > Triticum aestivum. Next base: position 381,737,197 of record NC_057794.1, on the reverse strand, counting down.
CATGCTTCTTCTGCTTCCTCCTCGGTGTACATGGTGACTCGTGGGGAGTCGAACTCTATGTCCGTTGGGATGACGGCTTAGGCACCATAGACAAGGAAGAAAGGCGTGAAGCCAGCTGACTTGTTTGGATTCGTGCGCAGACTCCAGAGGACGGCTGGTAGCTCATCGCGCCAGCAGCCAGCCGAGTGCTCCAGAGGCTCGATTAGTTGGGGCTTGATGCCGGACAGGATGAGGCCGTTTGCTCGCTCCACCTGGCCGTTTGACTGTGGATGGGCGACGGACACTAGGTCCAGTCGGATGCCCTGTGTTGCGCAAAAACGGGCCAAGGCGCCTTTGGCGAAATTTGTGCCGTTGTCGGTGATGATGTTGTGTGGTATGCCGTACCGAATTGTGATATCGGCGATGAAAGTCATGGCAGTTGGACTGTTCAGCTTCTTGATTGGCTTCGCTTCTATCCACTTGGTGAACTTGTCCACTGCGACAAGTAAGTGATTTAAGCCACCTCATGCTGTCTTGAATGGTCCCACCATGTCTAGACCCCAAACTGCGAAAGCCAAGGCAATGGGGATGGTCTTGAGTGCAGAAGCTGGCTGGTGCGGCTTGAAGCTGAACTTCTAGCACCCTTTGCATTATTGGACCAACTCCTTGGCCTCTTCCAAGGCAGTTGGCAAGAAGAAACCGTGTTGAAAGGCTTTGGTGACGAGTGCTCTTGAAGCCGCATGGTGGCCGCACTCGCCTTGATGGATGTCTTTGAGAATCGCTTGGCCTTGCTCTGGCTCTACGCAGCGTTGGTAGACACCAGTGACGCTGCGCCTGACCAGCTCTCTGTTGACTATGGTGTAGGTTGCCGCCCGGCATTGTACTTGCCGAGGTGAGGTCTCATTAGTCGGCAGCTCTTTGTTCACCAGGAATTTGAGGATGGGCTGGGCCCATGAGGGTGCTGCTATTTCTTCGACTGCCAGAACGGTGACTTGGACGAGGGCGGTTGGGCTGGGAGGCGGCGGGTTGGAGTCAACAACCGCTTGCTGGGTTAATGAAGTCCCCAGGCCGACTGGCGCGGCCCTTGGGCCGAGTTTTGGAGTCTTCGAGTCCGCCGCCGCAGTCCCCGGACCGAGTTCGACTGTGGCGGCTTTGGAGTCATCCGCCAAAATCCCCGTACCGACTGCCGGAGCTCTGGAGTCGGATCCGACGTCTTCGGGAGGAGCCGGCACAAAAATGGAGTCTGATTCTGGTGAAGGCTTGACAGACGGCTTGAGGAGGCGTTGAAGGGCGACGCCAGATGGTATTGCTTGGCGGGTAGAGCCGATTCATGCCAAGGCATCTGCTTGGTTGTTGTCGTTTATTGGCACATGGAGGAACTCGCACCCTTTGAAATACCCGCCGAGCTGCTGCACGAGGAAACGGTAACTCGCCATGCTTGCATCTTTCGCGTCCCAGTCGCCAGATGATTGCTGGACCACTAAGTCCAAGTCGCCATAACACAAGATCCGGCGGATACCAAGTTCTTTGGCAAGCCGGAGCCCGTGAATGAGCGCCTCGTACTCGGCGACATTGTTGGAGGCGGCAAAATGGATTTGTAATGCGTATTTGAGCTTGTCGCCTTTAGGAGAGGTGAGGACGACGCCGGCTCCCAAGCTGGTGCGCATCTTGGAGCCATCGAAAAGCATCCGCCAATGGGTGGAGTCAGGAGCTGGAGGTAGGTATTGGGTCTCGGCCCAGTCGACGAGGAAGTCGGCCAGTGCTTGTGACTTGATAGCGGTGCGGGGCTGGTAGTGGATGGTGTAAGGAGCCTGCTCTATGGTCCACTTGGCCACTCGGCCAGAAGCATCTCGGCTAGCAATGATCTCGGCAAGTGGGGCCGTGCAGACCACCGTGATTGCATGCTCTTGAAAGTAAGGCTTCAATTTCTTGGCAGTAAAGTGTACACCATAGCACATCTTCTGGTAGTGGGGGTAGTTCTTCTTGGAGGTCGACAGTACTTTGCTCAGGTAATATACCGGTCTCTGGATAGGCAGTGCCTTGCCTTCCTCCTTGCGTTCCACTACAATGACCGTGCTGACCACCCGGCTGGTGGCGGCGATGTACAGGAGCATAGGTTCCTTGGGAGTCGGAGCCGCCAGGACTGGTGGAGTAGCCAGCATCTTCTTGAACTGGAGAAAAGCTTCGTCCGCCTTTTGGTTTCAGTCGAAAAAAGTTGTCTTCTTCATGAGTTGGTATAAGGGGAGAGCTTTCTTTCCCAGCCGACTGATGAATCGGCTGATGGACGCCAAGCAGCCAGTGAACTTTTGCACATCCAGCAGTTGGCTGGGTACCTCCATTCTCTCTATGGCCTTGATCTTTACTCGGTTGCATTCTATGCCGCGTTCAGAGACCAGGAAGCCAAGGAGCTGGCCGGCTGGTACTCCGAAGACACACTTCTCGGGATTGAGCTTGATCTGGAATCGGCGTAGGTTCTCAAAGGTCTCCTTGAGATCTTCCAGCAGCGTTCCATGATTTTCCGTCTTCGCCACCACGTCGTCTATGTAGACGTGGGCGTTCTTGCCGAGTTGCTTGAGGAGGCACTTCTGCATGTAACGCTGAAAGGTGGCGCCGGGGTTCCTTAAGCCGAACGTCATGGTGAGGTAGCAGAAGGCTCCAAACGGCGTGATGAAGGCGGTCTTCAGTCTGTCAGCCGGGTTCAGCTTGATCTGGTGATATCCTGAGTATGCATCCAAAAAACTCAATAGCTCGCATCCGGCTGTGGAGTCTATCACCTGATCGATTCTTGGTAGAGCAAATGGGTCCTTGGGGCAGGCCTTGTTGAGGCTCGTGTAGTCAATACACATTCGCCACTGCTTGTTCTTCTTCAATACCAGGACCGGATTTGCTAGACATTCTAGAAAGAACACTTCCATAATGAAGCCGACTGCTAGGAGTCGGGCTATCTCTTCTCCGACAACTCTACTCTTCTCTTCTGATAGGCGGCGCAGGGGCTGCCTGACCGGCTTTGCATTAGATCGGACCTGTAACTTGTGCTTGGCGAATTCCATCGGTACACTTGGCATGTCTTTGGGGGACCATGCGAAGATGTCCCGATTCTCACGGAGGAAATCGACGAGCTTGCCTTCCTATTTGTTGTCGAGGTTTGCACCTACGACGGCGTACCTCTCAGGGTGCTCCGGATCCAAGGGTATCTTCTTTGTCTCTTTGGCCGGCTTGAACGAACCCTCAGCCTCCGACTCTTTTGGGTTGGGCGATACCTCAGGATGCTTGCCAGCCATCGCCACAACTCGCTCAAGGAGCCGCTTCTCGACCGTGATTACCAGGGACTCGGCCAGCCGACTGCTCTCAGCCACGCAAGCAGATGACTTCCGGTAGTCACCAGCCACAGTCAGAATTCCCCTGGAACTGGGCATCTTCACCTTGAGGTAGGCGTAGTGGGGGACCGCCATGAACTTGGCCAGGGAGGGTCGGCCAAGTAGCGCATGGTATGGGCTCTCAAGGTCCACCACCTCAAACCAAACAGACTCTCTACGGAAGTGATCTTTGTCTCCAAAGAGGACGTCCATCAGGATCTTACCGATTGGCGAGAAGGAAAGCCCAGGAACAATGCCGTGGAACACAGTTCGGCTGTTCTGAAGCTGTCTTTGCTTGATTCCTAACCTCTCCATGGTGTCCTTGTACAGGATATTGATGCTGCTGCCTCCGTCTATCAGAACACATGAGAAACACATGGCTCGTCTGTCTGTAGAAAAGGTGGCGTCCAGGACCAAGGCATAGGAGACCGGACTCGGCATCACTTCTGGGGGGTCAGCCCTGCTCCAGCTGATGGGCTTCTCGGACCAGTGCATGAACTCTGGCGTCTCCCACGCTACTGCATTCACCTCTTGTCACTGCAGCCGCCTACTGCGTTGATCATCAGCCACACTGGTGAACACCACGTAGGCTCCATGCTCTTCAGGGTATTCGTCTTGTACCGCGCCGACTGGCCTGACAGCCGGCTGCTGGGGCGGCGGCGGAGGTGGCTACCCAGCAGGCGGGGGAGGCAGGAGGCCGTCTCCCTTGGCGATCCTGGTGAGCGAGTGGCACTTCCGGGTGGTGTGATTCGACGGCTTCGCGCTGCTATGGAACTTGCAAGGTCCATCCAAGGTCTGCTCATAGGAGAAGGCCGGCAACCAGTTTGGCTTGCCGCCTTTCTGTCGCTTGGGCGGGGGCTGCTCATCTGGCTGCTGGGCTTCAACGGTCGCGACCTACCGGCTGCTGGAAGCCGGCTGCGGGTCCTTGTGCTTGTGGTTGCCCTGCTGTTGTCGCCGGCTGGCGTCTGCCGCCGGAGTTCTTGGAGCTTGAGGAGCCACTTTGCCAGTTGTGCTGATTTGAATCTCCGCCTTCTTGGAGGAGTCGGCCGTGGCGTACTTGTCCGCTATGATCAGCAGCTCGTCGAGGGTTTCTGGCTCGTCACAGAGGAGCTTGTGCTTGAGGAGGGTGCCTTCTCTGCACCCAGCTGTGAAGTACTCAATGGCCTGCACCTCGTGCACGCCCTCACAGGAGTTCCGAAGCTCGGCCCAACGTGTGAGGTAATCGCGAGTCGACTCGTCGGGACCTTCCACACACAAGGAGAGCTGACGAGGCTTGGGAGGACGCTTGTACGTGCTGGTGAAGTTGCGGACGAATGCTTCGGTGAAGTCGACCCAGCTATTGATGCTGCGGGGCTTTAGGCTGTTCAGCCATGTCCAGGCCGTGCCCTGGAGCATGAGCGGAACATACTTTACGGCGACACGCTTGTTGCCATTTGCTATGCTGACAGCCATGGAGTAGTCGACTAGCCAGTCTTCCGGCTTCACGGAGCCGGTATACTTGGGCGTGTCTCTTGGGAGCGTGAACCCTCTGGGAAAGGGCTCGTCCCAAATGCGGGGCCCGAAACAAGGCGGACCCAGCTCGTCTTCTTCTTCCAGCGCTAAGGATCGGTGAAGTCGGTCGATCCGGTGGCGGGCGTCATTCTCTCCAACTCCCTCTCGGCGGCCAAGGCGGTCGCCGAGAGTCGGGTGGTCAATAGGCGGCAGGGAGACTCGCCTCTCCTTGCGGGGAGGGGGAGGCGGACAGTCGTCCCGTCGTTCTACTGCTCTAGGGCGGCCGTCTTGGTCGCGCTCTATGGTAATGCGAGTCCGACTATGGCTGACAGCTGGCTCCTTATCCCTTCTTCCTCGGGTGCCGCCAGTCGGCGTCCAAGACGTTGCGCCTTGATCTCGGTGAAGGTCGTCGTTTGGCCGCTGCGGCGCCTCCGTGCGGCAGCCAGCATCGTTCTGTGCGGCGGCCGCGTCGAGGAGCCGGTGCACTCGCTCCATCATGAGGCGGAGCTCTTCGCCCTCGAAATTGTCTAGCTCATCCGCCGCTGCCTGGGCGGCTCGGATGTTCTCCTCTGGTGTAGCGTACACAGGGCGGCTTGCCCCAAACAAGTTGGCGATGGCTACGCCGCGCTGCTGGACTGCGCCAAGGCGGCTGGGCCTCGCCGGGGCCGGCGAGCCGCCGACGGCGCGATCCATCTCCCGCTGGTAGGCTTCTGACAAGCATCTCATGCTAGCCAGCTTCTTTGCGCCTTCAACGAGCTGAAGGCGGCGCGCCTCCAACATCTCTGCGTCAGCATCTTCCAAAATGGGTGCAGTTAGGTCTTGCAGGGCCACGCCGAGTGAGTCGTGCGCTCCTCCGCCGGGGAGCTCGTCATGACTGATGACGAGCACCTCGGTGACGGTGCTTCCGTTGCTCTCCACGCGAGGGAGAGGTTCATCGTAGACCACCACATTGGTGGGGAATGCGTTGAGCAACGCGGTGTCGGAGTCGACCAGCATCGGGTCGGTGGAGCCCACAGACTCCAAGTCTACGGCAGGCTCGCCGGAAACGTGGAGTTGATCGAGGAGGCCCGCGAGGAGGCTCTCTGGGCTGCCAGTGCCTGCGTTGGATGCAGGTTCGTCGGAGAGGCAGACCTCGCCGACAAGTTCGGCCAGGCAGCTAGTTGCGCAGGCAATCTCAATGCCGCTTAGCGTGTCGATGCAAACTCCGTCTGGCGTGCCTGGCTGGCTGCACTCACCCGGGAGAAAAAGGGTTCCTGTCCAGAACAGGTCTCCGGACGGCGGTGCACCAGGCCCCACGGTCGGTGCCAAATGTCGGGGGTTTGGTGCGACATATGCCAAAGGATGGCTTATCATGGTGGGGGCAAGTAGAACGTCGCCGGTGCCTGGAAACGGGATGAGGCGAAGACATGCACGCCGGTGAATCTTATCCAGCTTCAAGGCTCTCCGAGGAGATAATACCCCTATTGCTGCTCTGTGGGGTCTCCGCATGATCAGTATGGCAAAGTGTTTACACGGTTGCTACTTGAGCTGTTTCTTGGAGGTAGGAGAGGGCAAGGCTAGCTCTCTCCCTTCTATATGATCTGGTCTAGAGCTAATGGGTTCTAACCCTTTGCATGGGTGCCCTGGGGGGGTTATATAGGACTACCCCCAGGGGTACAATGGTAATCCGGCTAGACGCGGGCCCAGCCGTCAGCGCCTCTGGCCTCCGTCTTCTCTGCCGACTGCTGGGGCCTACCGGCTGGCGGGCCCCGCTGACTGGCCTGGTACGGAGCTGACAGGCCGCGTCCGCCGCGGGCGGGTCTTGCCGACTGCTGATTACTGTAGCCGTGCATCTGATGACGCGGGCTTGATCATGGGGTCGTGGCAACAGCCCCGCCGCCTGGCGGGCGATCACTATTGCCACTCTCCATCACATCTTGATTGATGGTGCGTGGGCCCCAGGGGAGGGCTCGGCCGACTCCCCCAGGCCAACTTCCGACGGGTTTGACTGGTGGTCCTCTTGCCGTCTCTTGGGGTCTCACCGACTGGTGGGACCCGCTGCCTCTGAGCCGTACAGGCAAGGCGTCGTGGGTGCAGGATTTGGTCATGCGGTGCTGATGTCAGGGCCGGCATGGCAACAGTGCCATGCCGCATGAAGATCTTCCGGGGTACGGCGTGCCGTGGCCATGCCCGCCCTTGGTAAGGGGCGGGAGTGGGCTTCACTGTAGCCACTCCCCTGCCCCGTCCCCCTTGATGAGGTCACGGGGTTTGTTGGAATCACAGGCCGACTCCCCAAAGCCGGCTTCTCCGGAAGTCGCCAGCCAGGAGTCGGCTTACCCTACGGTCGTCCCTGGGACTCGGCCGCGAGTGGTCAGTCGGCCGTCTTGTCGTGGACTTCTTGAAGGCGGCTCTCCGTCCTAGGGTCTTGACGGGCGCAGCCTGCCCCGATGTCTTGAAAGGTTCTGGGGCTCGGGTTGTCCTACCCGTGGCCCATTACTCCAACAAACAGATCTCATCTATTGCCTCCACATATCTAATATGCATATGATCTGAATCCAAATCATATAACAGAGGCTCTGATACCACTATTGGGATCTACGGTAGGGTGCGCCGACTGCAAATTAAAACTTCCTATGCGCAGAACAACCAAGAACATGCTACGGGAGATGGATCACAGTTTGTTAACACTAGACGCGTAGTGCCGTGCAGCGGAAGAAGAGTTGGGGAGCGCGTCCGCGTGGATCATCTCCTCCTTGTCCGATCTCCCTCGTACAGCCGGTGGTCAGTTCCCACATACAGGTTTGCCGGAGCGGCGCAAGTGCACCGCCTCTAACGGCATCCGCGCGTGCAGGAGGAACATCGTGCGGCGGACTGCTAGGTCCGATCACACAACCGACGCCGAGTGGAGGTGTCTATTCGCAACACATCCAAACCCTAGTGACAGCACCAAAGCAATCAACCGCGTCAGTGTGCGGCACCTCCATTATATATAGGCGTCCATCGCGGGCTCAACACTTGGGCCTCGCACGGACCCTAAAGCCCATAAGTCTACTCGGCCACAATCAGAATACAGTTTGGATCACATCCGACCAGTGTCCTCAGATCCGACCTCGTAGGTTCCTTCCCTTAAGCGCGCGACCCCTTAGGTTCAAGTCGGCTTGGTCGCAGTTCGGATCACCTCCGAATAGCACGGTTGGTAGCGGCCTCTAGCAAGGCATGCCGAACACCAAGCAGACTATGAAGCGGGTTAGCGAACTTGTACATCATACTTCCATTCCTTTTGCCACACGATATATGTTGTTGAGCTTAAGGCGAGTCTGTCATCCTTGTGCTAGCCCGACCTCTTTATCGTTCCAGTGATGTCGACCACAAACCGGATTATCTCATAATCCTTGTCGCATGGCCATGCTTATCCTGGTCGGATCACACGAGGGGCCCAGAGTATATCTCTCCTGATCAGAGGGGCAAATCCCATCTTGCTCGACCATGTCTCGCAGCATGGTTCTGGACAAACCCGAAACCTACCTTTATAACTACCTAGTTATGGAGTAGCATTTGGTCGGCCCAAGGCAAGTCTGTCACCATCTCGAGTACATGCGTCAGCTCAGGTCTTAGGACATAGAACATATGTTGTACTAGAGACTCACAGATGACATATCGCTGCGTCTCATAGTTGGGTTTGTCCGATTCGGACCTTATCTCGACTCGGATCCGACTACGTCAAATCCGACCAGATCCTTCCAAGTCCATATTATTCGGTTGGCATCCAATGCTCCATGGCTAGTGAGACCAAGCCATCGACCGTGTCATATGCTAGTCTAGTTGGCTGCACATCCACACAACCCTTTCGACTAGGGACCTTTTAGGACAGTCATCATGCAATGCATAGTCCCACAAACAAGTCACGTACATGCTGATACACATCATTGATAATCTCCAAGGACTATCTTTATTCATAAACACATAGGAAATATCATCATACATGATTGCCTCTAGGGCATATCTCCAACAACGATGACGCCGGTGTTGTGGGGAGATGTCCACCTGCCAAATAACTAGCATTCCTCTGCCGACCACGTGCCGATCCCTCAAGTGCCCGCGAGCGGCCATGCTCACCACGAGGAGATCAACCGATGACGCTAGCGCCTCCCACCAGATCTACTGGCGGACTCCATGTACGCAATAGATTTGCCGCTATGGGACACCTCGCTCCACGAGGAGCACGACCAGCAGTGGCAATCCTTTTTTGCTGGCTGCCCTCCTACCTCATGCCGCACGCGTCCTCCTGGTGCCGATGACATCCCTCCCCACACGAGGGGATGTAGGCGTGCGCACGACATCACGCCGATGCCTTCTCCGTCCCCGTCCACGCCACCGCCACCGCCCATAACCGAGGAGGAGGAGGCCCGGCTCATGATGCGTGTCATGGAGGACTCCGTGAACACGCAGGACGAGCGGCAATGGGATGGCCTAGAAACCGCACTTGCCATGTCGTCGGCCGGAGACGTGGCCATCCCGGAGATGGATGTCGACGTCAAGGAGGAGGTGCGGGAGGAGGTGCTAGAGGAGGCACCCATCGCCGTGTGGAACCCTTATCTACTGGGCCAGGCGTGAAGCTGGTCGTGCACGACAGCGGAGATGGCTAACTTTGTGGGTGTCCGCCCATGGTCAGCCACACCGCCGTGGTCACCAGAGCATGAGCTGGAGCCACGGGAGGAGGTGCTGCAGGCGCCTCCAGTGCAGGAGCCACCGGTTTGGCAGGGGCCGCCAGCCCACTTGTGGCAGCCACCGCCCTACGTCGACCACTGCAGCGGCGACGATGAGTAGGACGGCGACCACCAGCGAGGGGGCTTTATCTACTTTTCATGTCTTTTATTAGTTTAATTATGACCTGTGGTACTATGGACGTATGGGCGTATGGACGTTTTATGTTTATTAATGTTTTTGTTTTATTCTATGTTTATTTTATTTATTTTGGGGGCAAAAATAAGAAGGCCACGACCCCGGATAGTTTGGGGCGAGGCGTGCCTGTTGGGTGGACCGATGCCCGCACGACCACAAGCGGACGGTCGTGTCCGTTTTCCTGCCCCAAACAGTCAAAAAGTGGACGAATCAGACGTCCATTTGGGGTCGCACGTTGGAGTTGGCCTAAGACTCATCAAAGCATCTATCCTACTATTTCCATTGTAGAGTTCCTTGAAAAGTTGTCCCGACTCTGCAACTGCTCTATATAGTTAGGGCAGCCCAATCCTCTAAGGATAACAAGTAAAACCCTTTGAAGTAGGATGTGGCAGTCATGAGTTTTCATCCATTGTACCTTGTTTCCATTTGCACTGACTCTCCTTTCAGGGTTGGAAGGAAAACCATGTGGGAATCTCACACATGACAGGACCTTGCAGAATTCTTTTCTTTTTACCTTGTCCAAGACGTACACAACTAGTGCCATATCCCATGGTGCACCATCATATTCCACCTGCAAATCCTTTCTGATACCTAGGTGTGTCAAATCAATCCTAGATTTTATTGTATCTTTCATCTTGCCTCCAATATTAAGAAGTGTGCCGATACTGCTGTCAAATATTTTTTTCTTGATGTGCATCACATCAAGATTATGCCGTAGATCCAAATGTTTCCAATACTCCAAGTCCCAAAAGGTGGACCTACGGGTAAACAATAATCTCTCTTCTGCCCTGCCATGCTTCGTTTTCTCGCTACTATTATCTGGATGGTTTCCTGGTGTAATATGCCTGGCCTTCTCTAATTCCACTTGCAACACATCGCCGGTGACCCTCTTTGGCGCATCATGATTTTCATGCTTTGCATTGAACACATGTCTTCAGTATTTTCTAGGACACAGCTTGTCCTTGGCAAGGAAACAACAGTGTCCAATGTAACAGATCTTGCTAAGTATTGCTTATGACAGCTGATTCTTGTCACAGGAAATACATGCATTGTAACCATGTGTCATTCGCCCTAACATAGTGCCCAAAGCCTGGTAATCATGGATGCACCAAATTATAATAGCACGCAGAAAGAAATCAGCTAGTGGGCTACTATATAGGTCTCGAGTGAGAACACCCGTCCATAGAGGTTGAAGTTCCTCCACAAGAGGCTCCATCAATTAATCAAAATACTTTCCAGGACTTTTTGGGCCTGGGATGAGCAAGGCCATCATGTAGTTTGATTCTTTGCTGCATACATGTTGTAAGGGATAACAAGCATTGGCCACATGCTATGTGTGGCGCTTTGGTGACCAAATGGGTTAAATCCATCTATAGCTAAGCCAAGTCTAATGTTTCTCGGGTCAGCAGCAAACTTTTTGTGTTTTTGATTGAAGCTTTTCCAGTCACTACCGTGACATCGATGGCTCATTACATTCTGATCTCTGTACTCCTGGTTCCTAGAATGCCATAGTACATCCTCTCTTGTTTCAGCATCATGAAACGACCTCTGCAATCTTGGTATGATTGGAAAATGTCTCAGAACATTATGAGGAATCCTCTTCATAGCATCACCATCTTTCCATCTTGATAATTTGCATTTTGGGAATTCACTTAAGTTGGCATAATTGTTTCGGAACAAAACACAATTATTCTTTCAAACAAGGATCATATCATATCCAATTCCAACTGCACGAAGGAAATTCTTCATTTTACTGTAGGTGTGTGGCAGCTTAGACGCATCTAGGAAAGATTTGTGGAAAACAACCAACATCTCATCGAATGATTTGTTGGTTGCTACTTCTTGAGCTTGCATTGGTTTTTCCCTTGAAGAGGAAAGGGTGATGCATCAAAGTAGAGATAAGTATTTCCCTCAGTTAAGAACCAAGGTATCAATCCAGTAGGAGAAACACGCAAGTCCCCAATATATGCACCTACACAAACAATCAAACACTTGCGCCCAACATTGCAAAGGTGAGATATGATAGAGATAGATATAAAAGATAACTAAAGCATAAAAGTAAATAATAGCAAATGAATTGCAGCAGGGTATTTTTGGTATATAGATCGGAAAATATATAAAGGAAAATAGACCCAGGGGCCATAGGTTTCACTAGAGGCTTCTCTCTTGAAGGCAAATAATACGATGGGTGAACAAATTACTGTCGAGCAATTGATAGAAAAGCGCAAAGTTATGACGATATCCAGGGCAATGATTATGAATATAGGCATCACATCCTTGTCAAGTAGACCGAATCCTACCTGCATCTACTACTATTGTTCCACGCATGAACCTCTATCCAGCATGCATCTAGAGTATTAAGTTCACAAGAATGGAGTAACGCCTTAGGCAAGATGACATGGTGTATAGGGATAAACTCAAGCAATATGATGAAAACCCCATCTTTTTACCCTTGATGGCAACAATACAAATACGTGCCTCGCTACCCCTACTTTGTCACTGGGTGAAGATACCACAAGATTGAATCCCAAACTAAGCACCTCTCCGTTGCAAGAAAACCAATCTAATTGGCCAAACCAAAACAATAATTCGAAGAGAAATACAAATATATCAAACCATGCATATAAGTATTCACACAAGATTCAAATAATATTCATAGATAAGCTGATCATAAATCCACAATTCATCGATCCTGGGAAACACACCGCAAAAGAATATTACATCAGATAGATCTCCAAGAACATCGAGCAGAACATTGTATTGAGAATCAAGGAGAGAGAAGAAGCCATCTAGCTACAACTATGGACCCGTAGGTGTGTGGTAAACTACTCACGCTTCATCGGAGGGGCAATAGAGTTGATATAGATGCCCTCCATGGTCGAATCCCCCTCCAGCAGGATGCCGGAAAAGGCCCCAAGATGGGGTCTTATGGGAACATAAGTTTACGGCGGGGGAAAAGTATTTTGGTGGACGCCTCTGGTCATTTGTGAATATTTGGGAATTTATAGGCCAAGAATTAGGGTTAGAGGACCTCCAAGGAGCCCACAAGCCAAGGAGCCCCCCTAGGGTGCGCCCTGGAGGCTTGTGGTGTCCTCGGGACTCCTCTGACTTCATCTCCCAAGTCCTATGTGTTTCTTCTGGTCCAAGAAAAATCATCGCAAAAGTTTTATTCCGTTTGGACTCTGTTTGATATTCCTTTTCTGTAGAACTCAAAAACAAGAAAAAACAAAAACTGGCACTAGGCTCTAGGTTAATAAATTAGTCCCAAAAATAATATAAAATAACATGTTAATGAATATAAAACATCCCAAACAGATAATATAATAGCATGGAACAATAAAAAAATTATAGATATGTTTGAGAGGTATCAAGCATCCCCAAGCTTAATTCCTACTTGTCCTCGAGTAGGTAAATGATAAAATCAGAATTTTTGATGTGGAATGATATCTAACATATTTATCCATGTAATTTTTTGTATTGTGACATGAATGTTCAGATCCATAAGATTCAAAACAAAAGTTTAATATTGACATAAAACCAATAATACTTCAAGCATACTAATAAAGAAATCATGTCTTCACAAAATTACATGGCCAAAGAAAGTTGTCCCTACAAAATCATATAGTCTTGCTATGCTCCATCTTCATCAAACAAAGTATTAAATCATGCACAACCCCAGTGACAAGCCAAGCAATTGTTTAATACTTTTGATGTTCTCAAATTTTTTCATCTTTCACGCAATGCATGAGCGTAAGCCATGGATATAGCACTATATGTGGAATAGAATATGGTGGTTGTGAAGAAGACAAAAAGAAGGAGATAGTCTGACACCAACTAGGCGTATCAACGGGCTATGGAGATGCCCATCAATAGATATCAATGTGAGCGAGTAGGGATTGCCATGCGATGGATGCACTAGAGAAATAAGTTTATGGAAGCTCAGAAATAAACTAAGTGGGTGTGGATCCAACTTGCTTGCTCGCAAAGACCTAGGGCAATTTGAGGAAGCCCATCATTCGAATATACAAGCCAAGTTATATAACGAAAAATTCCCACTAGTATATGGAAGTGACAACATAGGAGACTCTCTATCATGAAGATCATGGTGCTATTTTGAAGCACAAGTTTGGGAAAAGGATAGTAACATTGTCCCTTCTCTCTTTTCTCTCATTGTTTTCTCTTTTTTTTGGTGGGCTTCTTTGGCCTATTTTATTTTTTTGTGGGCTTCATTGGCTTCTTTTATTTTTTATGAAGTCCGGAGAATCATCCCAACTTGTGAGGGAATCATAGCTTCCATCATCCTTTCCTCACATGGGGCAATGCTCTAATAATGATGATCATCACACTTTTATTTACTTACAACTCAAGAATTACAACTCAATACTTAGAACAAAATATGGCGGAACGGTGGAAGTTGCATGGCAATATATCTTGGAATGGCTATGGAAATGCCATAATAGGTAGGTATGGTGGCTATTTTAAGGAAGGGTATATGGTGGGTTTAATGCACCAGCGAAGGTTGCACGGTACTAGAGAGGCTAGCAAAGGTGGAAGGGTGAGAGTGCGTATAACCCATCACTACAAAAAAATACACATTCGTGATATTTTGGGCCAAACAATTTTTTTTTCTGTCATACTTATGCCACTTCTATGACGATAATTGTGAGAAAACCCGGTATCATCATAGATGTGGTGGGGTCCTACTTCTATGACAAAAAATCATGACAGAAAATGGGCTTTTCGTCCTGGGTGGGTTGGATACATAGCCGCATGACATTCTTTGGGCCGTCCACGAAGGAAAAAACCATGGTAGAAGCGAGGGCAAAGAAAATACCGGGGGAGTTCCCGGTTACGGTGGGTGGTCGGTGGCCAAGCGATGCACGTTTCTCTCATACGTACGCGCGTGTGTGTGAGGCATTGGGCTCTAACTGAACCCGAGCGAGGTGTTGGGATCTAACTGAACCCGAGCGATTGCACTATAGGCTACGCGTTACTGAACCCGAGCGATCGATCGATCCCTTGATGTTAACTGAACCCGCGTGATTCCTTTGCTAGTGCTGCTAACTGAAGCTGATCGATCCTGCCTCTGGATG
>NC_057794.1:381720829-381722227 GCF_018294505.1 Triticum aestivum | reverse complement strand
TTGGATGAACAGTTCCCGGTGGGGGGTTGGATGAACAGGAACCTGTGGTAGTAGAGGCCGTTGCCGCTGGATGAACAGGACCCTGATCAATCGAGCGATTGGGGGGTGGATGAGCAGGACCCCGTGGAGGGCTGGTTGTGTTGGGGAACGTAGTAATTTCAAAAAAATTCCTACGCACACGCAAGATCATGGTGATGCATAGCAACGAGAGGGGAGAGTGTTGTCCACGTATCCTCGTAGACCGAAAGCGGAAGCGTTTAGCACAACGCGGTTGATGTAGTTGTACGTCTTCACGATCCGACTGATCAAGTACCGAACATACGGCACCTCCGAGTTCAGCAGACGTTCAGCCCGATGAAGTCCCTCGAACTCCGGTCACTAGTAGAAAACAGAGCTTTAGCGCCGGTTCGTACGGGCCTTTGTGCCGGTTCCAAAACCGGCACTGAAGGGTGGGCACTAAAGCCCCCCCCCTTTAGTACCGGTTCGGCACGAACTGGTGCTAAAGTGCCACCACGTGGCGTGAGCTCGCGCCCTGGTATGGGGGACCTTTAGTACCGGTTGGTGTTACCAATCGGTACTAAAGGTTTTTTTTTTGAATTTTTTTTCTGAAAATTTTCGAAAAAGTTTTTGATTCTTTTTTCGATTTTTAATTTTTCTGAATTATTTGATGATTTAGTATCTAATCACCACTCTTAACTGCTCAAGTGTGGATCACTCATTCCAAATCATCTAACTTCCCGACCGGTCACCCATCCCTCTCACTACTCTAGCCCGAGCACGCTTAACTTTCGGGTTCTATTCTCCTTCGTTTCCGAGTCTGCACTTGTTGTTTTCCTGACAATACTAAGATGTCAATCCTATTAACCCTCAGGAGTTTAGCTTGAGCATGAAGTCACACATTTAACCATTTGAGTTTGAAACTATTATTCTAAAAAACAGTAATTATTTAGTAACGCTAATATTTCTTGAATAAGTTTGACAATAGTTTGACCACAGTTTGACCATAGTTTGACCAAATTTGACCAAAATTCAAAAAATTGAAATAATTATTTAGTAACACTAATATTCTTGAATAATTATATAGTAACATTAATACTTCTTGAATAAGTACTTTGACCAGATTTAACCAAATTTTAAAAAAAAAACTGAAATTTGACCATATCTTTTTTTCCTTTTGGAATTTGAGGATTCTAAAAAATTCCAAACAGGCCGTAGGCAATCTCCATCGGATGCGGATTTTTGTGCTGAATTTTTTGATATATTATAGGTTTTTTCCGACATCGTATGCAAAAGTTATAGCCGTTTTACATTTTCCCTACACTTTTTGCAAAACATGTCCAAATTGTAGTTTTCAAATTTTCCTAACTAGTAGATGTAGTAATATAACTACCTCTCGAA
>NC_057794.1:381719727-381720429 GCF_018294505.1 Triticum aestivum | reverse complement strand
CAGACCCCTTTAGTACCGGTTCATGGCACGAACCGGTACTAAAGGTTAGACCTTTAGTACCGGTTCGTGCCACAAACCGGTACTAAAGGTGATCGTGGGGCCTCGGCCTGACGCCAGCCTGCCTCCACCCCTTTAGTACCAGTTCGTGCCACGAACCAGTACTAAAGGTTCAACTCGAACCAGCATTAATGCAAATCCGTTCGAACCGGCACTAATGGTACCATTAGTACCGGGCCAAAATCAAACCGGCACTAATGTGCTTCACGTTTGACCCTTTTTCTACTAGTGGATCTAGCCGAGTGTTGAGGGAGAGTTTTATCAGCATGACGGTGTGGTGATGATGATGATGTTCTACTGACGCAGGGCTTCGCCTAAGCACTGCTACAGTATTATCGAGGTGGACTATGGTGGAGGGGGGCACCGCACACGGCTAAAAGATCAAACGATCAATTGTTGTCTATGGGGTGCCCCCCAGCCCCTGTATATAAAGGATCAAGGGGAGGAGGCGGCCAGCCAAGGAGAGGCGCGCCAAGGGGGAGTCCTACTCCCACTAGGAGTAGGACTCCTCCTATTCCTAGTAGGAGTAGGAGAGGGGGAAGGAAAGGGAGAGTAGGAGAAGGAAAGATGGGGCCGGCCCCCTTGCCCTAAACCAATTCGGTTTGGGCCTTGGGGGCGTGCCCCACACTCCCCTTGCTGCCCTCT
>NC_057794.1:381689265-381719460 GCF_018294505.1 Triticum aestivum | reverse complement strand
GTGATCACATCCGGGACTCCGAACAACCTTTAGTACATCAAAACATATAAACTCATAATATAGCTGTCATCGAAACGTTAAGCGTGCGGACCCTACGGGTTCGAGAACTATGTAGACATGACCGAGACATGTCTCCGGTCAATAACCAATAGCGGAACCTGGATGTTCATATTGGCTCCCACATATTCTACGAAGATCTTTATCGGTTAGACCGCATAACAACATACGTTGTTCCCTTTGTCATCGGTATGTTACTTGCCCGAGATACGATCGTCGGTATCTCAATACCTAGTTCAATCTCGTTACCGGCAAGTCTCTTTACTCGTTCCGAAATACATCATCCTGCAACTAACTCTTTAGTTGCAATGCTTGCAAGGCTTAAGTGATGTGCATTACCGAGAGGGCCCTAATATACCTCTCCGACAATCGATGTGACAAATCCTAATCTCGAAATACGCCAACCCAACAAGTAACTTTGGAGACACCTGTAGAGCACCTTTATAATCACCCAGTTATGTTGTCACGTTTGGTAGCACACAAAGTGTTCCTCCGATAAACGGGAGTTGCATAATCTCATAGTCATAGGAACATGTATAAGTCATGAAGAAAGCAATAGCAACATACTAAACGATCGGGTGCTAAGCTAACGAAATGGGTCAAGTCAATCACATCATTCTCCTAATGGTGTGATCTCGTTAATCAAATGACAACCCATGTCAATGGTTAGGAAACTTAACCATCTTTGATCAACGAGCTAGTCAAGTAGAGGCATACTAGTGACACACTGTTTGTCTATGTATTCACACATGTATTATGTTTCCGGTTAATACAATTCTAGCATGAATAATAAATATTTATCATGATATAAGGAAGTAAATAATAACTTTATTATTTCCTCTAGGGCATATTTCCATCAGTCTCGCAATTGCACTAGAGTCAATAATCTAGATTACACAGTAATGATTTTAACACCCATGGAGTCTTGGTGCTGATCATGTTTTGCTTGTGGAAGAGGCTTAGTCAACGGGTCTGCAACATTCAGATCCATATGTATTGCAAATTTCTGTGTCTCCTACCTGGACTAAATCCCGGATGGAATTGAAGCGTCTCTTGATGTGCTTGGTTCTCTTGTGAAATCTGGATTCCTTCGCCAAGGAAATTGCACCAGTATTGTCACAAAAGATTTTCATTGGACCCGATGCACTAGGTATTACACCTAGATCGGATATGAACTCCTTCATCCAGACTCCTTCATTTGCTGCTTCCGAAGCAGCTATGTACTCTGCTTCACACGTAGACCCCGCCACAATGCTTTGTTTAGAACTGCACCAACTGACAGCTCCACCGTTCAATGTAAACACGTATCCAGTTTGCGATTTAGAATTGTCCGGATCAGTGTCAAAGCTTGCATCAACGTAACCGTTTACGATGAGCTCTTTGTCACCTCCATATAACGAGAAACATATCCTTATTCCTTTTCAGGTATTTCAGGATGTTCTTGACCGCTGTCAAGTGATCGACTCCTGGATTACTTTGGTACCTCCCTGCTAGACATATAGCAAGGCACACATCAGGTCTGGTACACAGCATTGCATACATGATAGAGCCTATGGCTGAAGCATAGGGAACATCTTTCATTTTCTCTCTATCTTCTGAAGTGGTCGAGCATTGAGTCTTACTCAACTTCACACCTTGTAACACAGGCAAGAACCCTTTATTTGCTTGATCCATTTTGAACTTCTTCAAAACTTTGTCAAGGTATGTGCTTTGTGAAAGCCCAATTAAGCGTCTTGATCTATCTCTATAGATCTTGATGCCCAATATGTAAGCAGCTTCACCGAGGTCTTTCATTGAAAAACTCTTATTCAAGTATCCTTTTATGCTATCCAGAAATTCTATATCATTTCCAATCAACAATCATAAAAAGGCTACAGGGCTCCCACTCACTTTCTTGTAAATACATGCTTCTCCAAAACTCTGTATAAAACCAAATGCTTTGATCATACTATCAAAGCGTTTATTCCAACTCTGAGAGGCTTGCACCAGTCCATAAATGGATCGCTGGAGCTTGCACACTTTGTTAGCTCCCTTTGGATCGACAAAACCTTCTGGTTGCATCATATACAACTCTTCTTCCAGAAATCCATTCAGGAATGCAGTTTTGACATCCATTTGCCAAATTTCATAATCATAAAATGCGGCAATTGCTAACATGATTCGGATAGAATTTAGGATCGCTACGGGTGAGAAGGTCTCATCATAGTCAATCTCTTGAACTTGTCGAAAACCTTTTGTAATAAGTCCAGCTTTATAGACTGTAACATTACCGTCAGCATCTGTCTTCTTCTTGAAGATCCATTTATTCTCAATTGCTTGCCGATCAACGGGAAAGTCAACCAAAGTCCACACTTTGTTCTCATACATGGATCCAATCTCAGATTTCATGGCTTCAAGCCATTTTGCGGAATCTGGGCTCACCATCTCTTCTTCATAGTTCATAGGTTCATCATGGTCTAGTAACATAACTTCCAGAACAGGATTACCGTACCACTCTGGCGCGGATCTTACTCTGGTTGACCTACAAGGTTCAGTAACAACTTGATCTAAAGTTTCATGATCATTATCATTAACTTCCTCGCTAATTGGTGTAGGTATCGCAGAAACCAGCTTCTGTGATGAACTACTTTCCAATAAGGGAGCAGGTACAATTACCTCATCAAGTTCTACTTTCCTCCCACTCACTTCTTTCGAGAGAAACTCCTTCTCTAGAAAAAATCTGAATTTAGCAACAAAAATCTTTCCTTCGGATCTATGATAGAAGGTGTACCCAACAGTCTCCTTTGGGTATCCTATGAAGACACATTTCTCCGATTTGGATTCGAGCTTATCAGGTTGAAGCTTTTTCACATAAGCATCGCAGCCCCAAACTTTCAGAAACGACAACTTTGGTTTCTTACCAAACCACAGTTCATAAGGCGTCGTCTCAACGGATTTCGATAGTGCTCTATTTAACGTGAATGCGGCCGTCTCTAAAGCATAACCCCAAAATGATAGCGGTAAATCAGTAAGAGACATCATATATCGCACCATATCTAGTAAAGTACGATTATGACATTCAGACACACCATTACGCTGTGGTGTTCCGGGTGGCGTGAGTTGCGAAACTACTCCGCATTGTATCAAATGAAGACCAAACTCATAACTGAAATATTCTCCTCCACGATCAGATCATAGAAACTTTATTTTCTTGTTACGATGATTTTCAACTTCACTCTGAAATTCTTTGAACTTTTCAAATGTTTCGGACTTATGTTTCATTAAGTAGATATACCCATATCTGCTTAAATCATCTGTGAAGGTGAGAAAATAATGATATCCGCCATGAGCCTCAACATTCATCGGACCACATACATCTGTATGTATGATCTCCAACAAATCTGTTGCTCTCTCCATAGTTCCGGAGAACGGCGTTTTAGTCATCTTTCCCATGAGGCACGGTTCGCAAGTACCAAGTGACTCATAATCAAGTGGTTCCAAAAGTCCATCAGTATGGAGTTTCTTCATGCGCTTTACTCCAATATGACCTAAACGGCAGTGCCACAAATAAGTTGCACTATCATTATCAACTTTGCATCTTTTGGCTTTAATATTATGAATATGTGTATCACCACTATCGAGATTTAGCAAAAATAGACCACTCTTCAAGGGTGCATGGCCATAAAAGATATTACTCATATAAATAGAACAACCATTATTCTCTGATTTAAATGAATAACCATCTCGCATTAAACAAGATCCAGATATAATGTTCATGCTCAACGATGGCACTAAATAACAATTATTTAGGTCTAATACTAATCCCGAAGGTAGATGTAGAGGTAGCGTGCCGACCGCGATCACATCGACTTTGGAACCATTTCCCACGCGCATCGTCACCTCGTCCTTAGCCAATCTTGGCTTAATCCGTAGCCCCTGTTTCGAGTTGCAAATATTAGCAACCGAACCAGTATCAAATACCCAGGTGCTACTGCGAGCATTAGTAAGGTACACATCAATAACATGTATATCACATATACCTTTGTTCACCTTGCCATCCTTCTTATCTGCCAAATACTTGGGGCAGTTCCGCTTCCAGTGACCAGTCTGCTTGCAGTAGAAGCACTCAGTCTCAGGCTTAGGTACAGACTTGGATTTGTTCTCCCGAGCAGCAACTTGCTTGCTGTTCTTCTTGAAGTTCCCCTTCTTCTTACCTTTGCCCTTATTCTTGAAACTGGTGGTCTTATTGACCATCAACACTTGATGCTCCTTCTTGATTTCTACCTCCGCTGCCTTTAGCATTGCGAAGAGCACGAGAATTGTCTTATCCATCCCTTGCATATTATAGTTCATCATGAAGCTCTTGTAGCTTGGTGGCAGTGATTGAAGAATTCTGTCAACGACGCTATCATCCGGAAGATTAACTCCCAGTTGAATCAAGTGATTGCAGTACCCAGACATCTTGAGTATATGCTCATTGACAGAACTATTCTCCTCCATCTTGCAGCTGTAGAACTTATTGGAAACTTCATATCTCTCAATCCAGGCATTCTTTTGAAATATTGACTTCAACTCCTGGAACATCTCATATGCTCCATGACGTTCAAAATGTTGTTGAAGTCCCGGTTCTAAGCCGTAAAGCATGGCACACTGAACTATCGAGTAGTCATCAACACGTGTCTGCCAGGCATTCACAATGTCTGCAATTGCTGGTGCAGGTGGTACACCTAGCGGTGCTTCTAGGATGTAATTCTTCTGAGAAGCAATGAGGATAATCCTCAAGTTACGGACCCAGTCTGTGTAATTGCTACCATCATCTTTCAACTTTGCTTTCTCAAGAACGCATTAAAATCCAACGGAATAACAACACGGTCCATCTATCTACAATCAATATAGACAAGAAAGATACTATCAGGTAATAAGTTCATGATAAATTTAAGTTCAATTAATCATATTATTTAAGAACTCCCACTTAGATAGACATCCCTCTAATCCTCTAAGTGATCACGTGATCCATATGAACTATACCATGTTCGATCATCATGTGAGATGGAGTAGTATCAACGGTGAACATCACTATGTTGATCATATCTACTATATGATTCACGCTCGACCTTTTAGTCTCCGTGTTCCGAGGCCATATCTGTTATATGCTAGGCTCATCAAGTTTAACCTGAGTATTCCCCATGTGCAACTGTTTTGCACCGTTGTATTTGAACGTAGAGCCTATCACACCCGATCATCACATGGTGTCTCAGCACGAAGAACTTTCGCAACGGTGCATACTTAGGGAGAACACTTATACTTTGATAATTTAGTGAGGGATCATCTTATAATGCTACCGTTAATCAAAGCAAGATAAGATGCATAAAAGATAAACATCACATGCAATCAATATAAGTGATATGATATGGCCATCATCATCTTGTGCTTGTGATCTCCATCTCCGAAGCACCGTCATGATCACCATCGTCACTGACGTGACACCTTGATCTCCATCGTAGCATCTTTGTCGTCTCGCCAATCTTATGCTTCCATGACTATCGCTTCCGCTTAGTGATAAAGTAAAGCATTACAGGGTGATTGCATTGCATACAATAAAGCGACAACCATATGGCTCCTGCCAGTTGCCGATAACTCGGTTACAAAACATGATCATCTCATACAATAAAATTTAGCATCATGTCTTGACCATATCACATCACAACATGCCCTGCAAAAACAAGTTAGACGTCCTCTACTTTGTTGTTGCAAATTTTACGTGGCTGCTATGGGCTTAGCAAGAACCGTTCTTACCTACGCATCAAAACCACAATGATAGTTTGTCAAGTTGGTGCTATTTTAACCTTCGCAAGGACCGGGCGTAGCCACACTCGGTTCAACTAAAGTTGGAGAAACTAAAACCCGCCAGCCACCTGTGTGCAAAGCACGTTGGTAGAACCAGTCTCGCGTATGCGTAATGTCAGTCCAGGCCGCTTCATCCAACAATACCGCCGAACCAAAGTATGACATGCTGGTAAGCAGTATGACTTATATCGCCCACAACTCACTTGTGTTCTACTCGTGCATATGACATCTACGCATTAAACCAGGCTCTGATACCACTGTTGAGGAACGTAGTAATTTCAAAAAAATTCCTACGCACACGCAAGATCATGGTGATGCATAGCAAAGAGAGGGGAGAGTGTTGTCCACGTACCCTCGTAGACTGAAAGCGGAAGCGTTTAGCACAACGCGGTTGATGTAGTCATACGTCTTCACGATCCGACCGATCAAGTACCGAATGTACGGCACCTCCGAGTTCAGCACACGTTCAGCCCGATGATGTCCCTCGAACTCTGATCCAGCCAAGTGTTCAGGGAGAGTTTCATCAGCACGATGGCGTGGCGACGATGATGATGTTCTACTGACACAGGGCTTCGCCTAAGCACCGCTACAGTATTATCGAGGTGGACTATGGTGGAGGGGGGCACCACACCCGGCTAAAAGATCAAATGATCAATTGTTGTCTATGGGGTGCCCCCCTGCCTCTGTATATAAAGGAGCAAGGGGAGGAGGCGGCCGACTAGGGAGAGGCGCGCCAAAGGGGAGTCCTACCCCCACTAGGAGTAGGACTCCTCCTATTCCTAGTAGTAGGAGAGGGGGAAGGAAAGGGAGAGTAGGAGAAGGAAATAGGGGGCCGGCCCCCTTGCCCTAAACCAATTCGGTTTGGGCCTTGGGGGGCGCCCCACACTCCCCTTGCTGCCTCTATTTCCACTAAGGCCCA
This sequence comes from Triticum aestivum, assembly GCF_018294505.1. Taxonomy (NCBI): domain Eukaryota; kingdom Viridiplantae; phylum Streptophyta; class Magnoliopsida; order Poales; family Poaceae; genus Triticum; species Triticum aestivum. The sequence goes on along the minus strand of NC_057794.1, from coordinate 381,712,658 downwards.
TGTAGGCCCATTAAGCCCCCTAGGGGGTTCCGGTAACCCCCGGTACTCCGGTAAAATCCCGATTTCACTCGGAACACTTCTGATATCCAAATATAGGCTTCTAATATATCAATCTTTATGTATCGACCATTTCGAGACTCCTCGTCATGTCCGTGATCACATCCGGGACTCCGAACAACCTTCGGTACATCAAAACGTATAAACTCATAATATAACTGTCATCGAAACGTTAGGCGTGCGGACCCTACGGGTTCGAGAACTATGTAGACATGACCGAGCCATTTCTCCGGTCAATAACCAATAGCGGAACCTGGATGTTCATATTGGCTCCCACATATTCTACGAAGATCTTTATCGGTCAGACCGCATAACAACATACGTTGTTCCCTTTGTCATCGGTATGTTACTTGCCCGAGATACGATCGTCGGTATCTCAATACCTAGTTCAATCTCGTTACCGGCAAGTCTCTTTACTCGTTCTGAAATACGTCATCCTGCAACTAACTCTTTAGTTGCAATGCTTGCAAGGCTTAAGTGATGTACATTACCGAGAGGGCCCTAATATACCTCTCCGACAATCGGAGTGACAAATCCTAATCTCGAAATACGCCAACCCAACAAGTAACTTTGGAGACACCTGTAGAGCACCTTTATAATCACCCAGTTACGTTGTCATGTTTGGTAGCACACAAAGTGTTCCTCAGATAAACGGGAGTTGCATAATCTCATAGTCATAGGAACATGTATAAGTCATGAAGAAAGCAATAGCAACATACTAAACGATCGGGTGCTAAGCTAACGGAATGGGTCAAGTCAATCACATCATTGTCCTAATGGTGTGATCCCGTTAATCAATTGACAACCCATGTCAATGGTTAGGAAACTTAACCATCTTTGATCAACGAGCTAGTCAAGTAGAGGCATACTAGTGACACTCTATTTGTCTATGTATTCACACATGTATTATGTTTCCGGTTAATACAATTCTACCATGAATAATAAACATTTATCATGATATAAGGAAATAAATAATAAATTTATTATTGCCTCTAGGGCATATTTCCTTCAGGTTGAACAGTAGCCGGTGGAGGGATGGATGAACAATAGCCTGTGGAGGGGTGGTTGAACAGGACCCCGTGGAGAGGGCTGGTTGAACAGTACCCAATGGAGGAGCGCGTGGTGGAGGCTGTTTGAGCAGGAGCCCGTGGATGAAGAGTCGCAGGTGGAGGCTGGAGGAGGTCAACGGTGGAGATGAACAGTATCCCGTGGAGTCCTGTTTTGTGGTACGCCACACCCCTCCCAATCACCAGGACCCCAATTTCGACCGTAGCACTCCAACACAAGTTTGTTTCCTCCATTTTGCGGTACGCCACACCCTTCCCAATCAACATGACCCTTTTTCGACAGTAGGAGGTCCGTTTCCTCCATTTTGCGATACGCCAGACCCCTCCCGATGAACAGGATCCCATTTCGACCGTGTCCGGTCGAACATAAGGCCGTTTCCTCCTTTCCACGGTACTCCAGGCCTCGTTTCCATCGGTTGTTCCATCCACGCAGGTTGGCACCCGACAGCACGTGTTTCGTTGCCTCCCGATGAACACGACGCATCCCGTTGCCTGCCCATGAACATGACGACGATGCAGTTTCTCTGTTCCGACCCAGCCATGTACACGAGCCCTGGCCGTACGTATGCGTGAGTAGGCATTCGAGACCCCGCCTGTATGTACGTACGTGGTCGTATTTACTTTCTTGCACCCTGGACGGTGTACGTGCGTGTACATGCTACGTGCGCTCCTCTACTACGACACACATGCACGCCTCTACTACGACATGTGCCCTTCCTTACACGGCCACGATTCATCGCTGCAGCCTGCAGACAGATCGATCTTATGTACGTACACGTTCGCGACCATAATGACAACAATTCATACGCTTCGACCAGGTGGGTCCCGACTGTCAGGCACTTCCTTCTGTGCGAAGATGTAGCTGTTGGGTCCTAGCGGTCAGGGGGCGAATCATTTTCTTGCCCGTAATATGGACGCACTTCTTTGCATGTGAAGATATAGCTGGCGGATCCCAGCAGTCAGGGGGGAAACATTTTTTCGCAAAATACGGTGGCCCGTCCGGTGGGTCCCGTAATATGGACGCACTTCTTTACGTGTGAAGATATAGCTGGCGGGTCCCAGCAGTCAGGGGGGAAACATTTTTTTGCAAAATACGGTGGCCCGTCCGGTGGGTCCCTGCTATGAGGTGGAGGAATCATTATTTTCCGTGTAATAAGGAGGCATTCCTTGCTACGGCCGTGGACCCAGCTGTCAGCCTCTCCACGTACAGTACTCATCCGATGGAAGTCGTTCCTCGACCATGTTGACCACACCGCGCCGAGAGCACCAGGAAGGGAACGACATGGAGCCGGGGAAGACTCGACAGTGGTTGCCCACGCGATGGGGAGTACAAGGGTTTACTGGTCCGGCAGCCGTCACCGAAAAATAACAGGAGGTGTGGGTGAGTAGAGGAATGTCATGGCCATCAATGGAGTAGGGTCGGGCGGTGCGGCCTGTGCGGCAGCACATCCAGCCACGGGATGTGAGAGCAGGCAGTCCCACCGGTGTTGGTTTGGGTGACTGGACCAAGAAGACCAGTGGTTGAAGAAGCACTACGGCCATGGATGGACATTGTACGGTCTCTGCAGTTACAGTCATTTATATTGACTAAGTTGACAAAGCCCTTGGTACACGTCAACTTAGTAGGCCCACAGGTCAGCCTTGGAAATGGTGCGCCCCAGATATCAGGGGGAGTTGGGCGGCTGAAGCTAGAATATCCGAGATTGAAGAAGAAGCATGACATCCGCTGGATGGACATCCAACGACTACTGCTGCTAGAACCGTGTGTTGACTATAAGTTGGCAAAGCCTTGCATGCGTGTCAACTTACTTTTTGAGGGGACGCATCAACTTAGTAGGCCCACAAGTGTGTGACAAAGAACTTATAGCCCATTTGGGATTTGCAAGAATGTACAACCCATTTTTGAATTCTAATGGAATTTACTACGGCCCATTTACAGTTTGTTAAAAGTACAGCCCATTTTCTAGATAGGACAACAATCAATAATTTCAACCAACCGTTCAAAACAGAATTCAATAAAATTTCCCACATTTTGATTGGACCCAAAATATTTTTATCACGAAATTTCTAGTCAGAATAAATACAATATCAATATAAATTTATATTATGTAAAAATTCCAACAAAACATTGCATGCGCAACAATTAATGAAATTAAAATTTTCAAAATCCAAAACAAAAATTATAAACTAATTACGTGTTTCATGCATTTTTTTACAGTTACTGCCCAGTTTTTATAATGACATCCCATTTATTATTTCTTAAAGCCCATTTTCTTGTTAAGCCTAATGCATCCCTCCTTGGAAAGATTTGCAGCACAGCGGGGTGGAGAATAACAAGTTGACCTTGCCTGTGTATTCCTCAAAAGAAAGTGTAGCTGGCCTAGCCATTTTTAGCATGAAAAAATTTATTATCTGGGCTAAACAGGCCATAGCCCACCTAGTTAATACCCTACTCTCCAATGAATAACAACGAAAACATCGCTCAAGAAAAACTCTGAAGTGCTCACACCTCAAAAACACAAATACCGCTCGAGCTGCTTGGTCCTAGATGTCGGCCGCTCCATGTGTAATTATCTCGTTTATTGACTACATAGGTTGTCAATGGTGTGGTACCGTGATGTCAGGAAACCAGGAGGAAGCAAAAAATATTATAGTTGTATATAATAAGGAGGCACTTGCGTACGTGTGGGTATGGCCCTGGTGGGTCCCCACGGTCATCCTCTCCAAGTAAAGTCATCTCCTCATTCCTCATGTTCGTTGACCATGTTGACAACGCAAGACAACGGTGCCACGATGAGCACAACAACTCGAAGGACGACAGAGAGGGCCTCGCGGGCCCTATGGATGGTCTGATACAGCGCCCGCTGCTCATTCGGGAAGCCAGGATCATAGGGCCACATGTCCGCGACGGCATTGTCATTCGCTTGTTCACCGGTGGTTGTTGAGGAGACGGAGGTTGCAGCACAGGTCCTCCTGTGCTGGTAGCTCTTCCGCCATTAGGGCATCGAAGTGTGGCTGCAGCTGCTCTATGGTGAACACGACATGAACCGGCTTGGACAATAGCGCCGGCTCCTGGTAGGAAGCTACGTCCATCGTCTAATTGTCGATGCTCAGCTCGGCGAGCTCGCTGGCGAGCCAGCATGTCCAGCTGCTGGACCGACCCGCTGCCAAGCACGAGTCTGACTGCTGTGGCCCACCCAGACCACCTCCCTCGCCTGCGCGCGCTTTCCGCCCGAAATGTTCAGCGCCGCCCGTCCCGCTTCTCGGTGCAGGCAATTTCTGCCTTCAAATGACAGAAGTGTCGTCCGTCCGTCTGTATGTCGCCCACATTAATGATACACGGTTGCCGAGGCAGCTACTCCAGCGCATGTCCATCCCTTCGCCGCCCACCATTGCTATATAAACTGCTACGCCGACATTAGCTGAAGTCATCCGCCTCCGTTCCCTTTCTCCTGTCCACACCTCTACTGCCCACCATGGCTTCCTCGCGCTCCAGTGCTCTTCGGGACAGGCGAATGACGGACCACAAGGAGATGGCAGCCGTTGCTGCCGACTGGCTGGCCGGTAGGCAGTCGGAGGACGACGACATCCCAGTGGATAACATGGTAGTCGACGATCTAGCGCCACCCCCCTCCTCCGCGCCATCCTCGCCGGTGCATTGCACCATTACCATCGGCGAGGCCCGTTCCCAATACATGGACATGGCGAGGCAGAAGCGTGAGGAGCAGTTCCAGGAGGCGCAGGCCGATGCCACCTAAAACCACCATCTCCTCCGAGAGCACCTGCAGGCAGAGGAGCAGATCACCGCAGAGCGGGCAGAGCAGGAGGCGCTGCTCGACTCGTACCACTCCGCCCGCGAGGACCGCCTCGCTCGCTGGCGGTACCGCATGCGGGTGGCGGAGGCTGCGGCCGCCTACAAAGAGGGCGATGAAGCGGGCAAGGCACTATTTTGCGAGACCGAGGACGAGGCAGAGGACAATGCCGGCTCCGACGAGTCCCTGCTCTGCTGGCGTCGACGAGGCCCTCCTCCACCGAGGCCCTGCGGCGCCAACAACGAGGCAGAGGACACCGCCGGCTCCGCCGGCTCCGCCGAGGCCCCACCCCGCCGGCACCAAGGTGGAGGACCTCACCGGCTTCGGCGAGGCCCTACTTCGCCGAGTTCCCGCCCCGCCAACAACGAGGCAGAGGACATCGCCAGCTCAGCTGAGGCCCCACCCTGCCGGCAACGAGGAGGAGGATTTCCCGTACTCCGTCGAGGCGCCGCCCCGCCGACAACGAGACAGAGGACATCGCCGCCTCTGTCGAGGCCCCGCCCCGCTTCCAATGAGGCCGCATCACACAGAAAACGAGGAAGAGTAGAACGTGGTAGGTCGCCGCCACTCGGGTCCATGTAAGGCCACCACTACTACCCTCCTATTGAAGCCAAGCTAGGCGGATTGACCATTGACAGCCGATTATCTTCTTGGCGGCGACATGGAGTCAGAGAGCTATGTTGGAGAAGGACACTGCTTCAGTTACTTAACTGGTGGTGCAGTTGGGTCACTAACACATGGGCCCAATAGGCATCTGGGTCACATGTCAGTTACGCAACTGCACCTACAGTTAAGTCACTGAAGCTCAGTCCGCTAGAGAATAAGCTTCTGTTCGGCTCAGCCGGACACATGTGGGTTGATTCGGTTAATTAATTATACCTCCAGCACACCCCTTTTTAGTTGAAGAATGTATGAAATGTAATGAAATCTGGCACGTTTATATGAAATCCGACCATGTATGAACGAATTTAGTTCGATTAGTTCAAAACACTCATAAGAAAATTTTACTAATCTTGAATACCTAGCATATTAGGATTTTAAGCAAATTACCATGCTATTTAAGACTCTCAAAATAATCTAAGTGAAGCATGAGAGATCAATAGTTTCTATAAAACAAATCCACCACCGCGCTCTAAAAGATATAAGTGAAGCACTAGAGCAACAACAAACTACTCTGAAAGATATAAGTGAAGATCAATGAGTAGTTGAATAATTATGCAACTATGTGAAGACTCTCTAACATTAAATAATTTAAGATCTTGGTACTTTATTCAAACAGCAAGCAAAACAAAATGAAATAAAATGACGCTCCAAGCAAAACACATATCATGTGGCGAATAAAAATATAGCTCCAAGTAAAGTTACCGATGAACGAAGACAAAAGAGGGGATGCCTTCCGGGGCATCCCCAAGCTTAGGCTCTTGGTTTTCATTGAATATTACATTGGGGTGCCTTGGGCATCCCCAAGCTTAGGCTCTTTCCACTCCTTGTTCTATTTTCCATCAAATCTTTACCCAAAACTTGAAAACTTCACAACATAAAACTTAACAGAAAAGTCGTAAGCTCCGTTAGCAAAAGAAAACAAAACACCACTTCAAGATACTGTAATTAACTCATTATTTATTTATATTGGTGTTAAACCTACTATATTCCAACTTCTCTATGGTTTATAAACACTTTTACTAGCCATAGATTCATCAAAATAAGCAAACAACACACAAAAAACAGAATCTATCAAAAATAGAACAGTCTGCAGTAATATGTAACTAACGCAAACTTCTGGAACCCCAAAAATTCTAAAATAAATTTCTGTACCTGAGGAATTTATATATTAATCATCTTCAAAAATAATTAGCTAAATATCACTCTCCAATAAAAAATGGTAGCAATTCTCGTGAGCGCTAAAGTTTCTGTTGTTTACAGCATGATCATAAAGACTTCACCCCAAGTCTTCCCAAAGGTTCTACTTGGCACAAACACTAATTAAACACATAAAACCACATCTAAACAGAGGATATATGAATTACTTATTACTAAACAGGAACAAAAAGCAAGGAACTAAAATAAAATTGGGTTGCCTCCCAACAAGCGCTATCGTTTAACACCCCTAGCTAGGCATGATGATCTGAATGATGCTCACATAAAAGATAAGAATTGAAACATAAAGAGAGCATCATGAAGAATATGAATAGCACATTTAAGTCTAACCCACTTCCTATTCATAGGGATTTTGTGAGCAAACAACTTATGGGAACAACAATCAACTAGCATAGGAAGGCAAAACAAGCATAACTTCAAAACTTTAAGCACATAGAGAGGAATCTTGATATTATTGCAATTCCTACAAGCATATGTTCCTCCCTCATAATAATTTTCAGTAGCATCATGAATGAATTCAACAATATAACTATCAAATAAAAAATTCTTTTCATGATCTACAAGCATAGAATTTCTCTCCACATAAGCAAATTTCTTCTCATGAATAGTAGTGGGAGCAAACTCAACAAAATAATTATCATGTGAGGCATAATCCAATTGAAAACTAAAATCATGATAACAAGTTTTATGGATATCATTATTCTTTATAGCATACAAGTCATCACAATAATCATCATAGATAGCGGGCATGCTCTCATCATAATAAATTTGCACATCAAAACTTGGGGGACTAAAAATATCATCTTCATCAAACGTAGCATCCCCAAGCATGTGGATTTGCATATCATTAGCGTCATGGATATTCAAAGAATTCATACTAACAACATTGCAATCATGCTCATCATTCAAATATTTAGTGCCAAACATTCTAATGCATTCTTCTTCTAGCACTTGAGCACAATTTTCCTTTCCATCATACTCACGAAAGATATTAAAAAGGTGAAGCGTATGAGACAAACTCAATTCCATTTTTATAGTTTTCTTTTATAAACTAAACTAGTGATACAACAAGAAACTAAAAGACTTGATTGCAAGATCTAAAGATATACCTTCAAGCACTCACCTCCCCGGCAACGGCGCCAGAAAAGAGCTTGATGTCTACTACACAACCTTCTTCTTGTAGATGTTGTTGGGCCTCCAAGTGTAGAGGTTTGTAGGACAGTAGCAAATTTCCCTCAAGTGGATGACCTAAGGTTTATCAATCAGTAGGAGGCGTAGGATGAAGATGGTCTCTCTCAAGCAACCCTTCAACCAAATAACAAAGAGTCTCGTGTGTCCCCAACACACCCAATACAATGGTAAATTGTATAGGTGCACTAGTTCGGTGAAGAGATGGTGATAGAAGTGCAATATGGATAGTAGATAAAGGTATTTGTAATCTGAAAATATAAAAACAGCAAGGTAACTAATGGTAAAAGTGAGCATAAACGGTATTGCAATGATAGGAAACAAGACCTATGGTTCTTACTTTCACTAGTGCAAATCCTCTCAACAATAATAACATAATTGGATCATATAACTATCCCTCAACATGCAACAAAGAGTCACTCCAAAGTCACTAATAGCGGAGAACAAACGAAGAGATTATGGTAGGGTACGAAACCACCTCCAAGTTATTCTTTCCAATCAATCCGTTGGGCTATTCCTATAATTTTCACAAACAGCCCTAGAGTTCATACTAGAATAACACATTAAGAAACAAATCAACCAAAACCCTAATGTCACCTAGATACTCAAATGTCACCTCAAGTATCTGTGGGTATGATTATATGATATGCATCACACAATCTCAGATTCATCTATTCAACCAACACATAGAACCTCAAAGAGTGCCCCAAAGTTTCTACCGGAGAATCACGATGAAAACATGTGCCAAACCCTATGCATAGGTTCATGGGCGGAACCGGCAAGTTGATCACCAAAACATACATCAAGTGAATCACGTGGTATCCCATTGTCACCACAGATATGCACGGCAAGACATACATCAAGTGTTCTCAAATCTTTAAAGACTCAATCTGATAAGATAACTTCAAAGGGGAAACTCAATTCATTACAAGAGAGTAGAGGGGGAAGAGAAACATAAGATCCAACTGTAATAGCAAAGCTTGCGATACATCAAGATCGTGCCAAATCGAGAAAACGAGAGAGAGAGAGAGAGATCAAACACATAGCTACTGGTACATACCCTCAGCCCCGAGGGAGAACTGTTCCCTCCTCGTCATGGAGAGCGCCGGGATGATGAAGATGGCCACTGGAGAGGGATCCCCCCTCCGGCAGGGTGCCGGAACTAGTCTAGATTGGCTTTCGGTGGCTACGGAGGTTTCTGGCGGCGGAACTCCCGATCTATTGTGCCCTCGAATGTTTTTAGGGTATATGGAGATATATAGGCGGAAGAAGTACATCAGGCCACGAGGGGCCCACGAGGGTGGAGGGTGCGCCCAGAGGGGGTGGGCGCACCCCCTGCCTCGTGGCCTCCTCGTAGGTCCCCTGACGTGCACTCCAAGTCTTCTAGGCTTCTTCTGATCCAAAAATAAGTTCCGTGAAGTTTCAGGTCAATTGGACTCCGTTTGATTTTCCTTTTCTTCGAAACCCTAAAACAAGGTAAAAACAGAAACTAGCACTAGGCTCTGGGTTAATAGGTTAGTCCCAAAAATGATATAAAAGTGTCTAATTAATCCCATAAACATTCAAAATAGTAGATAATATAGCATGGAGCAATCAAAAAATTATAGATACGTTGGAGACGTATCAGCATCCCCAAGCTTAATTCCTGCTCGTCCTCGAGTAGGTAAATGATAAAAACAGAATTTTGATGCGGAGTGCTACGTGGCATAATTTCAATGTAATTCTTCTTAATTGTGGTATGAATATTCAAATCCGAAAGATTCAAGATAAAAGTTTAATATTGTCGGTGTCAAAACCGGCGGATCTCGGGTAGGGGGTCCCGAACTGTGTGTCTAGGCAGATGGTAACAGAAGACGTGGGACACGATGTTTTTACCCAGGTTCGGGCCCTCTTGATGGAGGTAAAACCCTACTCCTGCTTGATTGATCTTGATGATATGAGTATTACAAGAGTTGATCTACCACGAGATCGAAGAGGCTAAACCCTAGAAGCTAGCCTATGGTATGATTGTGGTTCTTGGTCCTACGGACTAAACCCTCCTGTTTATATAGACACCGGAGGGGGCTAGGGTTACACAGAGTCGGTTACAAGGAAGGAGATCTACATATCTGTATTGCCAAGCTTGCCTTCCACGCCAAGGAGAGTCCCATCCGGACACGGGACGAAGTCTTCAATCTTGTATCTTCATAGTCCAATAGTCAGGCCAAAGGATATAGTCCGGCTGTCTGGATACCCCCTAATCCAGGACTCCCTCAGTAGCCCCTGAACCAGGCTTCAATGACGATGAGTCCGGCGCGCAGATTGTCTTCGGCATTGCAAGGCGGGTTCCTCCTCCGAATACTCCATAGAAGATTTTGAACACGAGGATCGTGTCCGGCTCTGCAAAACAAGTTCCACATACAATTGTAGGGAGAATAATATTTCCACAAATCTAATCTACCGACGCATTCCGTAGTGTAACATCACACCACAGCTAGGTCACCATTCGAATCGTTTTTCACAACCAACCTCAGCGTGTTTCGCGAGGCGGTTTCCTTGGCACGTCTTGTCGAGGCAGAGATCATGTCCCCATATTACGGGATTCTCATCAATACGGACGTGGGTAACCCAACTGCACCATCAATTACGGCGCTTGGGGGATAAGCGAGTTTTACCAGGCTGGTGGGGGTGCATAGTTTCGTTCGCCCTTATAAAGGGATAAGGTTTCACCTGTTTCTACCCACGCCTTCTTCCTCCTTGCTCATCCATTCTCGCGCACTCGAGCTCCAGCGCCCAAGTCCACATCCTTCTCCTCAACTCTCCCCAAACATGTCCGGAGCGGGAGGCAAGTGGATGGTCTCCTCCGTCACGGAGGGAGACATTGAAAAGCTGCGCGGGGCCGGATACTTAGCCGCGGATATCGCGCACCGGCTGCCAGCCGCACGGCAGATCATCCCTACCCCGGAACCTTATGAAAGGGTTGTTTTCCTCACCCACTTCGTCCGCGGACTGGGGTTTCCCCTCCATCCATTCGGCCGCGGCCTTATGTTCTATTATGGGCTGGACTTCCATGATCTGGCCCCGAATTTCATCCTCAACATCTCGGTGTTCATCATCGTGTGCGAGGCTTTCCTCTGCGTCCGGCCCCACTTCGGCCTGTGGCTGAAGACCTTCAATGTCAAACCGAAGGTAGTAGGCGGCCAACAAGCGGAATGCGGCGGAGCCATGGTGGGAAAAATGCCCAACGTTACATGGCTCGAGGGCTCCTACGTGGAGACCATAAAGGGGTGGCAATCGGGGTGGTTCTACATCACCGAGATGCATGACACCAACTGGGTGGCGGCCCCCGAGTTTCGATCCGGAATCCCCACACGGCTCACTTCCTGGAAGGAGAAGGGCCTGTCCTGGGGCTCATCCGTGGAGCTAGACGGACTCCAGAAGTGTATCCGGAACATGATAGGGAAGAACCTCAAGCTTGTCAACATAGTGTAGGTCATGCTCTTCTGCCGGATCCTCCCGTGTCAACAACGAGCTTTCAATTTATGGGAGTTCGACCCGGCCCAGCACCAGACTCTACGCGAGCTCTTGGACACGATGCATAAAGACGTCTGGAAGGTGCTGTTCAAGGGCGCCAAGGTCCCCCCCTCCCCTTACCGAGGACCGCGGGCTAAGCGCGACGCGCCCTGCAAATCCAGTAAGTTCTGTACATCTCGTAGGGTATTTATTTTCCATAGTTTAACCATGTGCGGGATCTAAGCTCCCATGCCTTTGACAGGACTGGGTGGAGACATCGGAGCAGATTGGCTGCCCGGCCCCTCTACTCGGGGACCCTGCAGACGCTCTCCTGACGGAGATGCGGACTCCGGCTCCTTATGAGGTGCCAGAGAAGAAGATCAAGAATAAGGCCATGGGAACCCGAAAGAGTTCCCGGCGCCAGGTGGTATTGGACTCATCGTCCGATAACTCCAAGACGCACTCCTCCCGTGAGAACGAGGAGGAGGAAGACGAAGGTTCTGCCCCTCCAGCCGGGGGAGACAAGAAAATGAAGGCCGCCCCAACCGGGGAGGCCGGAGGGTCCAAGAAGGGAAGGACTTCCCTTCCGGACTGTTCCACCACCGCCGCCGATAGCGAAGAAGAGTGGTTACTCAGGGCCAAGCCCCTGGCGAAGTTGTAAGTATTCGGATACCAGAGTAACTCATAGCATACTTTTATTGCACTGCTTCTCCTAACGCCGAATATTATCATGCAGTCCGCCCCGAGCCCGTATCGACGTATCCTCGTCGGGCGGTTCCTTGGACTCATCGGATATGAATAGCAATTCACTTCCAACCGCCTCATCTCCTCGCCCTACGGACAATGTTGAGGTATTGTCTCAAGGGGCACCGAGCCGAGGGGAGGTAGTCCTGGAGGCACCTCAAGGCGACCTTCCGGACTCCAGGCGCAAAGGGAGCAAGACTCCCAAGGGCTCCAAGTTCGGCCCTCAGCCCAACACCGCGCCGGAACCTCCAATGGTTCCGGACTCCGGCAGGCGGCCCCCTTCCAAGAGGGGCAAGCCGCCCGTGCCGGTGACCTCGGTCCATCCAGAGGCACCGGACAACCTGCTGGGAGCACTTCGCGGCGCTTCCATCGACGAAGAGCTCCACACTATTATGAGTGCGGTGATCAAGAAGGTTCAGTCCACCAAGAGGGGACTGACTGAAGCCTATGCCAGCCTTCTAACAGGCTTTGAGGTAAGTATTTAAAATATAGGAAAATATTACCGCATAGACAGTAGCCCCTGATGCTCTGTTTGGTGTTCACAAAGAAAAGCCGAATAGAGGATCAAATAATATCTCCAGGAGTCTAATACAAGTATGTCTATATGCGTATGCAGGCTTCGCTGCTGACCTCTGCCGCACTGACTGCGGAGGTCGCCGCACTGAAGCAGAACCTCGAGAGGTCCAAGAAAGAGCTCGGCCTTGCCAAGAGGCAGTTCGAGGAGAACAAAGGTAAGTAATACCTTGTCTATATATATATATATATATATAAAAGATGTGGTTGCAAAATGATAGGATCATCATGGATGTGCGAGGGGCCACGACGGAAGTGGCGACCCTGAAGCAAGCGCTGTTCGAGGCCAAAAACAAAGCGACCAAGAAGCGCACTGAGCGGGAGAACCAAGAGGTACGGGTGGGTGAGGTGCAGCAAGAGCTCCAGGCTCTCGTGAAGAAGCACGAGACCCTGGAGCTTGACTCGAAGACGCGAGAGTCTGAGCTTGCCGCGGCCCTCAAGAGCACAAAGCATGCGAAGGCTGAAGCCCAAAAGGCCCTCCAGGAAATTGAGGCGATGAGGAAGATAGCGGCGGGTAAGGCATTCATTATGCAAAGCAAGCATGTGAAAGTAAATTACTTGTTACTTACCCGAGTCTGGAGCTCTCCAGGAGCTAGATTTGCCCCATAGGGTGTCAGAAGCCACAAAGTACTACCAGGCCGAGGAGGGGAGCTCGACGGAGAAGTTGTTCTGGTCTCAGTATACTGGGACCGAACACTCGATGCCTGTGAGCGACCAGCTAAAGCAACTGGTCGAGCTGCACAAGGCGGCCGAACAGGCCATGAGGGGCCTTATAGTCCGGATGTGGCCTGGCAACTCCCTTCCCAACAGCTACTTCGCCCTGGTGAGGCGACGTGTGGATGCCTGCCCACGGCTGGAAGTCATAAAGAGGTCTGTCTCCATCGAAGGTGCACACCGGGCTTTTGCCCGTGCGAAGGTGCACTGGGCCAAGATGGATGCCGAGATGCTGGTGAAGGAGGGGCCGCCACAGGTGTAACACCCTCGATGCGGCTATATCTCCTACGTGTCGAAGCACGACTTAGAGGCATAACCGCATTGAAAGCAATGTCGCAAGTGAGGTAATCTTCACAACAACCCATGTAAATAAATAAAGGGGAAAGCTACATAGTTGGCTTACACTTTCCACGTCACACAAATACATAAATAAGTCATTATATTCATCCAATACACTCAAGGTCCTACTACGGAACCAAAATAAAGATCAACCCCCAAATGCGACAAAGTCCCCGATCACCCCAACTGGGCACCACTACTGATCATCTGGGAAAGACATGTAGTAACGACAAGAGTCTTCATCAAACTCCCACTTGAGCTCGGTCATATCATCTGGAGCAGTATCATCGGTCCCTGCATCTGGTTTTGGAAGGAAACTGTGAGTCACGGGGACTCAGCAATCTCAAACCCTCGCGATCAAGACTATTTAAGCTTATAGGAAAGGCAAAGGTATGATGTGGAGCTGCAGCAAGCGACTAGCATATATGGTGGCTAACATACGCAAATGAGAGCGAAGAGAAGGAAAGGAACGGTCGAACAACTATGATCAAGAAGTGATCCTAGAACAACCTACGTCAAGCATTACTCCAACACCGTGTTCACTTCCCGGACTACGCCGAGAAGAGACCATCACGGTTACACACGCGGTTGATGCATTTTAATTAAGTTAAGTTTCAGGTTATCTACAACCGGACATTAACAAATTCCCATCTGCCCATAACCGCGGGCACGGCTTTCGAAAGTTCAAATCCCAGCAGGGGTGTCCCACCTTAGCCCATCACAAGCTCTCACGGTCAACGAAGGATATTCCTCTCCCAAGACATTCCAATCAGACTCGGCATCTCGGTTACAAGACATCCTCGACAATGGTAAAACAAGTCCAGCAACACTGCCCGAATGTGCCGACAAATCCTGATAGGAGCTGCACATATCTCGTTCTCAGGGCACACTTAGATGAGACATCCTACGAGTAAAACCAACCCTCAAGTTGCCCCGAGGTGGCCCCGCAGTCTACTCGGTCGGACCAACACTCAGAGGAGCACTGGCCCAGGGGGGTTTAAATAAAGATGACCCTTGGGCTCCGGAAACCCAAGGGAAAAAGAGGCTAGGTGGCGAATGGTAAAACCGATGTTGGGCATTGCTGGAGGAGTTTTATTCAAGGTGAACTGTCAAGGGGTTCCCATTATAACCCAACCATGTAAGGAACGCAAAATCCGGGAACATAACACCGATATGACGGAAACTAGGGCGGCAAGAGTGGAACAAAACACCAGGCATAAGGCCGAGCCTTCCACCCTTTACCAAGTATATAGGTGCATTAAGATAAACAACATAATATTGTGATATCCCAACAAATAAACAAGTTCCAACAAGGAACGATCTCCAAATCTTCACCTACAACAAGCAACGCTATAAGAGGGGCTGAGCAAAGCAATAACATAGCCAAACAACGGTTTTCTAGGACATGGTGGGTTAGAGGTTTGACATGGCAATATGGGAGGCATGATAAGCAAGTGATAGGTATCGTAGCATAGGCATAGCAAAAGAGCGAGCATCTAGCAAGCAAAGATAGAAGTGATTTCGAAGGTATGGTCATCTTGCCTGCAAAGTTCTCAGAGTTGCCTTGATCCTCGTAAGCGTACTCAACAAGAAAAAAGGAACACAATCAACCACGTGCAATGCTCAAATAACATGATGCAAACATGGTATGATATGCGGGATGAGGTATGCGATGCATATGCGTGATTTGCAAAGGAATGATTGAACCTGGCCTGAACTTGGAAATCCAAGAGTGCCACTGGAAAGGGGAGTTGATTTCGGTTGAAAACGATATAAAGATCACTGGAACCGGATGCACGTTTGGAAATGGCAAGCAGAACAAATATGGCACCGGTCTGCGATAATCAGCAAGTGACAATCTAAAAGCATCAAGATAAATATGCTAAAGCAGCCAAACATAACAACAAAATACATGGCAGGTATCCACTCATGATACTTGACAAAATATGAACACTGCGCTACGGCTAATTCACTCATTAACAGGTTCAAACAAGCATGGCAAAAGTGCAAAAGATAACAGGTTTCAGACTTGGTGAAAAATTGGAGCATGCAAAACAGTTAACGAGTAGGCATGTTTACGAGCTCGATGCACTCACTACGAGGCATTGCATGACAAACTAAGCATACACCCAGCAAACAGACATGGCATAAAAGCTAGACATGGCAATAACAACAACATAGCATGCACGGATCAACAAGAACAAGCTCGACAAAATTGCTAAACATGTTAACAATTTGCCAGGAACATTTTATAGCAAAAGTAGAGCTCGATTGACCCAAGCTAGGGTGCTCCATAATTGCAAACAAAGGCATGGGTGGATAGAGCACAACATTATCTACAAAACATCCTTACAGATCATGCTCAAAAGAGGCACATATCACTAGGAATCAACATGAACATATGGCATAAAAACAATAACATGACAAGGACTTAGTGAAATTCTAAGTCCCTGAAATCAGCATCATTCTGTAAGCTACTTTGCATGCTTGTGATAGTCACCACAAAGATCACAAAAATACATGGCATACACCCCTGTAAAGATGGCATGACATACATCAAAACACATGTAGAGCTCAGGATCATAGCATGCAAACATTAATCCTGGCAAAAATGACAAAAGGGCATTTGCTGAAACAGATCTGGAACTTTCCTCAAGTTGCCCCAAGGTGGCCCCGCAGTCTAGCGACACTCAGAGGAGCACTGGCCTAGGGGGGTTTAAATAAAGATGACTCTTGGGCTCCTGAAACCCAAGGGAGAAAGAGGCTAGGTGGCGAATGGTAAAACCAATATTGGGCATTGCTGGAGGAGTTTTATTCAAGGCGAACTGTCAAGGGGTTCCCATTATAACCCAACCGTGTAAGGAACGCAAAATCCGGGAACATAACACCGATATGACGGAAACTAGGGCGGCAAGAGTGGAACAAAACAACAGGCATAAGGCTGAGCCTTCCACCCTTTACCAAGTATATGGGTGCATTAAGATAAACAACATAATATTGTGATATCCCAACAAATAAACAAGTTCCAACAAGGAACGATCTCCAAATCTTCACCTGCAACAAGCAACGCTATAAGAGGGGCTGAGCAAAGCAGTAACATAGCCAAACAACGGTTTTCTAGGACATGGTGGGTTAGAGGTTTGACATGGAAATATGGGAGGCATGATAAGCAAGTGATAGGTATCGTAGCATAGGCATAGCAAAACAGCGAGCATCTAGCAAGCAAAGATAGAAGTGATTTCGAGGGTATGGTCATCTTGCCTGCAAAGTTCTTAGAGTTGCCTTGATCGTCATAAGCGTACTCAACAAGCAAAAAGGAACACAATCAACCACGTGCAATGCTCAAATAACATGATGCAAACATGGTATGATATGCGGGATGAGGTATGCGATGCATATGCGTGATTTGCAAAGGAATGATTGAACCTGGCCTGAACTTGGAAATCCAAGAGTGCCACTGGAAAGGGGAGTTGATTTCGGTTGAAAACGATATAACGATCACCGGAATCAGATGCACGTTTGGAAATGGCAAGCAAAACAAATATGGCACCGGTCTGCGATAATCAGCAAGTGACCATCTAAAAGCATCAAGATAAATATGCTAAAGCAGCCAAACATAACAACAAAATACATGGCAGGGATCCACTCATGATACTTGACAAAAGATGAACACTGCGCTACGGCTAATTCACTCATTAACAGGTTCAAACAAGCATGGCAAAAGTGCAAAAGATAACAGGTTTCAGACTTGGTGAAAAACTGGAGCATGCAAAACAGTTAACGAGTAGGCATGTTTACGAGCTCGATGCACTCACTACGAGGCATTGCATGACAAACTAAGCATACACCCAGCAAACAGACATGGCATAAAAGCTAGACATGGCAATAACAACAACATAGCATGCACGGATCAACAAGAACAAGCTCGACAAAATTGCTAAACATGTTAACAATTTGCTAGGAACATTTTATAGCAAAAGTAGAGCTCGATTGACTCAAGCTAGGGTGCTCCATAATTGCAAACAAAGGCATGGGTGGATAGAGCACAACATTATCTACAAAACATCCTTACAGATCATGCTCAAAAGAGGCACATATCACTAGGAATCAACATGAACATATGGCATAAAAACAATAACATGACAAGGACTTAGTGAAATTCTAAGTCCCTGAAATCAGCATCATTCTGTAAGCTACTTTGCATGCTTGTGATAGTCACCACAAAGATCACAAAAATACATGACATACACCCCTGTAAGGATGGCATGACATACATCAAAACACATGTGGAGCTCAGGATCATAGCATGCAAACATTAATCCTGGCAAAAATGACAAAAGGGCATTTGCTGAAACAGATCTGGAACTTTCCTCAAGTTGCCCCAAGGTGGCCCCGCAGTCTAGCAACACTCAGAGGAGCACTGGCCCAGGGGGGTTTAAATAAAGATGACTCTTGGGCTCCTGAAACCCAAGGGAGAAAGAGGCTAGGTGGCGAATGGTAAAACCAATGTTGGGCATTGCTGGAGGAGTTTTATTCAAGGCGAACTGTCAAGGGGTTCCCATTATAACCCAACCGTGTAAGGAACGCAAAATCCGGGAACATAACACCGATATGACGGAAACAAGGGCGGCAAGAGTGGAACAAAACAACAGGCATAAGGCCGAGCCTTCCACCCTTTACCAAGTATATGGGTGCATTAAGATAAACAAGATAATATTGGGATATCCCAACAAATAAACAAGTTCCAACAAGGAACGATCTCCAAATCTTCACCTGCAACTAGCAACGCTATAAGGGGGGCTGAGCAAAGCGGTAACATAGCGAAACAACGGTTTTCTAGGACATGGTGGGTTAGAGGTTTGACATGGCAATATGGGAGGCATGATAAGCAAGTGATAGGTATCATAGCATAGGCATAGCAAAAGAGCGAGCATCTAGCAAGCAAAGATAGAAGTGATTTCGAGGGTATGGTCATCTTGCCTGCAAACTTCTCAGAGTTGCCTTGATCCTCGTAAGCGTACTCAACGGGCTCCTCATTCACGTACTCGTCTCCCTGCTGTACCCAAGGAAGAACAACAAGCAAAAAGTAACACAATCAACCACGTGCAATGCTCAAACAACATGATGCAAATAGGGTATGATATGCGGGATGAGGTATGAGATGCATATGCGTGATTTGCAAAGGAATGATTGAACCTGGCCTCAACTTGGAAATCCAGGAGTGCCACTGGAAAGGGGAGTTGATTTCGGTTGAAAATGGTATAAAGATCACCGGAATCGGATGCACGTTTTGGAAATGGCAAGCAAAACAAATATGGCACCGGTCTGCGATAATCAGCAAGTGACCATCTAAAAGCATCAAGATAAATATGCTACAGCAGCCAAACATAACAAAAAAAATACATGGCAGGGATCCACTAATGATGCTTTACAAAAGATGAACACTGCGCTATGGCTAATTCATTCATTAATAGTTTCAAACAAGCATGGCAAAAGTGCAAAAGATAAAAGGTTTTAGACTTAGTGAAAAGAACAGGTCAGGAATTTATCATCAGGAAGCAATCTTTAGAGCATGTAAACTACATGCTACAGGAACATATCATGGCAAAGCAAGGCATGGCATGAAACTACTAAAAGCATATAACAAAAGTCCCTATGTGACCATGAGCCAAAAGGGATCAGAAAATACAATTGCAAGCATGTGAACATAGCAAAAACATAAACAGATTCAGACTTGGTGAAAAATTGGAGCATGCAAAACAGTTAACGAGTAGGCATGTTTATGAGCTCGATGCACTCACTACGAGGCATTGCATGACAAACTAAGCATACACCCAGCAAACAGACATGGCACAAAAGCTATACAAGGCAATAACAACAACATAGCATGCATGGATCAACAAAAACAAGCTCGGCAAATTTGCTAAACATGTTAACAATCTGCCAGGAACATTTTATAGCAAAAGTAGAGCTCGATTGACTCAATCTAGGGTGCTCCATAATTGCAAACAAAGACATGGGTGGATAGAGCACAACATTATCTACAAAACATCCTTACTTATCATGCTCAAAAGAGGCACAGATCACTAGGAATCAACATGAACATATGGCATAAAAATAATACAGGACAAGGACTTGGTGAAATTCTAAGTCCCTGAAATCAGCAACATTGAGTAAGCTACTTTGCATGCTTGTGGTAGTCACCACAAAGATTACAAAAATACATGGCGTACACCCCTGTAAAGATGGCATGGCATACATCAAAACACATGTAGAGCTCAGGATCACAGCATGCACACATTAATCATGACAAAAATGACAAAAGGGCATTTGCTGAAACAGATCTGAAACTTTCCTCACATAGCCCTCTTCCAACAGCATTTTGGGCATCAAGATAAGCTCAAATGAATATTATGCAATGAGATGAAATGATGTACTTGTCGAGACGAACATTTTGATATGCTACACGCACGAATCGGAGCTACAAATGCAAAGTTATGGCATCTCAAAGTATTCAAAAATACTAGGGTTAGGGACGAAAAAGTTAACCCCGAGATTTCGGATCTAAGATCCAGATCTGGTCGGCACTGTAGCACGCACGCACTTCGAGGTTGAACGGAGGGGATCGCCGGAGTTCGTCGTGGTGGCCGAACTTACCGAGAAGGAGCTCGTCGGGGACGGCGTGCCGGAGTCGGCCTCGGGCGGCGCCGGCTTGAGGAGGAGGACGGCGGACGCGGGGCCCTGCCGTGGAGTCTGGCGAGGTTGGCGGCGTCGCCGGCAATGGCGGGCGGCAGCCGGAGTTAGGAGAGGCGGCGGCGCGGCTGACGACGCGGCGGCGGGGAAGAGGCGAGGAGGCGCGGGGCGCTTGGGCCCGGATCGGCGGCGGGGAGGGCCGCGCGCGGGCCTTGTGGGCCGGTGCAGGCGAGGCGGCGATGTGGGCATCGCGGGGACACTTGTTGGCGTCCTATTGGTTGGGGAGGCGGCGGCGAAATGTCCGGCCGGAACGGACATTGTCCGGGCGCTGGAGAGGGGATTTTTCTAGGGTTTGGAAGAGGAGATCCGGGATTTAGAAATGGGGGGTCTTTATATAGGGGTAGAGGGAGCTACGAAGCTCCAAAGGAGGTGCGGTTTGCGGCCACGCGATCGTGATCGAACTCTCTAGATGATAGAAGGGGTTTTTGGTGGGTTTTGGGCCACTTTAGGGTGTTGGGCTGCAACACACACGAGGCCTTTTCGGTCCCTCAGTTAACCGTTGGAGTATCAAACGAAGTCCAAATGGTACGAAACTTGACAGATGGTCTACCGGTAGTAAACCAAGGCCGCTTGGCAAGTATCGGTCCAATCCGAAAACGTTTAACACCCGCACACGAAAAGAGGTAGAAAGGGGCACCGGAGGACATAGGAGCGCCGGAATGCAAAACGGACAACGGGGAAAATGCTCGGATGCATGAGACGAACACGTATGCAAATGCAATGCGCATGATGACATGATATGAGATGCATTACAAAGACAAAACACACTGAGACAAAAACCCGACAACGAGGAAATAAAACTTAGTGCCAGAAACGGCAAGAGTTGGGATACATATAAGGTAAATTACATCCGGGGCGTTATAGCAGGGCAAGGAGCATCGCCACCCTGAAATGTATTATGATGGTGTCCTGAAGGGTGCCCGTCTTGTGGCAGACGAGTGTGCGAAGGATGTAATTTTTGAATGAACTTGCTCATGTGATCCTGTATTATGAAAACTTGTTCATATGTGCTATGCAACGCTTGTTTGAATTTATAATATTACCTTCTGTGCGGCTGTTTATCAAATCTGAGAGATGGCCAGTCATCGGCTTCTGCCCCCATGCCATGAGTGCTGAGGTGTTCGGGATAAATCCGAGCACTCTTTTTCCCATTGTTGGGTCCTTCGAGGGAGGTGCTGAGCGCAACGAACAAGGCAATAGGACAATAATGCTTTATCACTCTCACTTAGCCATAGAAGTCTACAATTTTAAATTTTGGCGAAGCCCCTAGTATTCGGAAGGCCGAATTCGGGGCGCTATATACGCCTAAGCCAGACAAAGCCGACTCCTCGCCCTAAGAGGCATAAGTCTTTAGGGAATCGAGACCTCTTGAACAGCGAACAACTCTCGCCTTAGCATGACAGTCAGTTTTAGCTTTCTCTATTGAGGTACTTGCCCAGATGAACCGGGGCACAATCATAGTAGTTCTCCCAGTGCTACCTTAGCCGATATAGCGGAACGTAAGATACCAAAAGATAGGAGCCGGGCAAACCCAACTATTGACCCAAGACATGATTCAGAGCTGATGCATATAATGCTATAAGTTCGGGGTGCCACACTATCGAAAGTGTTCGGACTTCTCACACCGTATTATGGGATATGCTTAAGCCCCTGCGTATTGACCGTACCAGAGTGTACGGGTGTTGAATGTCATGAATGAACATATATATAAAAAAGAATAGAGAATGTGATAATAGACTAGTGCTATGCATTGTTCATTCAAAAAGGTGCGTCGAAGCATAATGATACAAGTAGTGCGATAAGCAAAAAGTAGGACTATTTGACATGTCCCCTCCAAGGTCAAACTGCGGAATGGTATTTAAAGCAGGTATTTCACTCGTTATCAGAGACCACCTGGGAGTCCCATGGTGTGACTTAGCTTTCTGGCTCCTTGATTGTTGTATCGTGTGTTCGACAATCTTACTGCCGGTCGGGGTTTCCAGAGAGTAGAGTCCTGAAAGAGAGAAAAAAATAACAAAGAGGGAAGCCCCTAGTGCGGTTGAGCCGCATTTTGGGGCGTGCCGTAGTCGTGCCCCCCCACCTATGCCCATGGTATTTTCAATGCGTAATTATGTACGCGTGGCACGAATTTTGCCGTTTGGCTGGGACTGAGGTGGGGGCCGCATTGCTATGCGAGCTCGGAATGTGCCAGGCGGTCTTATTGCAGATTACTACGGGTGCGCTTGACGGTGTCTGGGTGTTTAATCGCCGAGGATTTATTTGTTTTGTGCACAATACAAAAAAAAGACACATCCGTGACATTTTGGGCCGAACGAAATTTTTTTCTGTCATACATATGACACTTCTATGACGATAATTGTGACAAAACCCGGTATCATCATAGATGTGGTGGGCTCCTACTTCTATGACAAAAAATCATGACAGAAAATGGGATTTTCGTCCTGGGCGGGCCGGAGACGCAGCTGCATGACATTCTTTGGGCTGTCCATCACGGAAAAAACCGTGGTAGAAGCGAGGAGGAGGAAAATTTCGAGGAGTTCCCGGTTACGGTGGGAGGTTGGGGGCCGAGCGATGCGCGCTTCTCTCGTACACGTACGCGCATGTGTGCGAGGAGTTGGCTCTAACTTAACCCGAGCGAGGCGTTGGGCTCTAACTGAACCCGAGCGATTGCACTGCAGGCTACGCGTTACTGAACCCGAGCGATCGATCGATGGCTGTTTACTGAACCCGATCGATTGATTCCTTCACTATTGCTGCTAACTAAAACCGATCGATG